>NC_135895.1:22652543-22914873 GCF_964194155.1 Cetorhinus maximus | reverse complement strand
ATGCCATATTGTATAAAAAAGTCAACTATGTATCACCTTGATACATTCCCTTAGTGCCTGTTTTCCATATGCCTTTGTCTGTCCCTGTACACCTATGCAGTGCTATCCCAGTATGGCTGGTGGGAGGCTGCTGACTTCCAGTGGGGGATACTGCAGATGGCCTCCAGCAGCTCTGGACCTAGAAGGCCTATTTGTGGATTGCAACATCTCAGCATTAGTGGCAGCATTCTGGGCTGGGTGGCTAACAGGTAATAGCAAGGTGGGGTGGTAGGGTGGCGAATGTTGTCTTCCTGAGAGAGAACAGCAGGTTCGTGCTTTATGGAGTCACTACCATTCCCCTGGGATGGCACGACAGTGGTCCTAGAAATCTGTTGGAGGAGGGATGGATGGGCTGTTGCAACACCCTTTTGCACGCTGCGGTCTGAATTTAATAGCGACACAAGTGGCCCCGTGTAATAACTGCAAAGCCATTGGGAATCCCGCCTTGGCCGATTGCAGGAGCCCCGATGGGGATTAAATGTTTCTCAGGCAGTAGTCTACCTGCTGACGGGGTTCCTGGGCCTTTTAAAGGTGAGGAGCCTGCCTCTGAGAAGGACGCTAGCTTCTCAGTCTGAGCGGTGGCCACTACTGAGATTGTAAAATGCCCTGGACCAGGAGCCTTGAGGAGGCCTCAGAAAAAAGGTGCCTGAGGCCGGCTCACCGGTGAGTCACATGCCCAGTCAGGATTGTGGATGGGGTGTTGTGAGGGGGTTTGCGGTTAGGGGCGGGAGGGCTCATGGTGGAGGGCAGGGGATCTCTTCCAGCATGGGTGCCACTTGCTGCTGGGGGCACTTCGTAGGGCACGGGATGCCCAGGGAGGCCATCAGGGTGTACCAGCGGTGGAGGGTGCGGGGAGATTAAATTCCACCTTGTAATCTACAGCTATGATGACCTCAGTCTACGCTGCCACTGCAGCACTGAGACAACGAGCGGCTACTGCCTGTGCTTCATTGGAAGCTGTGACATCAGCCATCAGGTGCTGCATCATCGTCCACAAGCGTGAGAACGGAATTAGGCACCATTTCCACGCTGGAAATGGTGGGCACCAAGCTCTGCGCAAAACCCTGTACCAAGTTGATGCTGAACTCTTCTGTGCCCCTTGACATTGACTGCAGGCTTTCTGGCAGGCTTCGCAATGCACCAAGCATTTCAATGCACACACCCATCAGCATTTTTCTGTAGGCCGCTCGATCAAAGTGCTTATTCGAGTCCTCGGCAGGGAACTGTGTGTGACAACCTCACCCTTGTGTGAGGTCGTTGAATTTCTTGCGTCACGGAATCCATGTCCTTAGGTGAGCTGGCACCTGACTGCAGGCCGCTCATGTCCCACAACGCCCCTGCCACCCTGTGCAGGACTCGCCTCTATGCTATCATCTGAATTACATGCAGTGTCAGTGTCTGAGCTGGTGGCTGCCAGTGAGGGTGACAGTCCATCTTCATCAGCACTCTCATCTTGCTGCTCCTCCACTGCATGGCCAGGTTGTTCTAGTCGGTATCTAAAAGGAGAAAGGCAGAATGGTAAGAATGTTGTGTGGGAAAAGTAATAGGTGCTTATTTACACTATCTGCAACTTACAAATCAGAGGATACTGTGGGATGAGGGGGGAGTGGGACACGAGAAGGAGAATTAGGTATGAGGATATCGTCGTCATTTTCAATGATTTCAGTCTCACCATTGGCCATGGTCTCTGCAATGACCATCCCAATAATGACCAGCACTGTCTCCTCCTGTAGGCATTCTTCTGGTTAGCGCCTGCTAAACAGTACCTCCATTTTAAAATTCTCATCCTTATCTTAGATGTTGAATGGATTTTGGAGGGATCCAGATCCATGGGCAGAAACTTCGACTCGGCCAGCGAGGGCAGGGCCTGCTCGCTGAGGTGTAAAATGACGCGGGGGGTGCGTCCCAACCTCACCGTGCGTCATTTAGATTTTCAGTTCGGCAGACGTGCAGTTGGGTCAGCTGCGCACCCACAGAATTGTCAAAGGCCTATTAAGACCTGTTAAAAAGCAGTTAAGGCGATCAGCTGAGCTGCCCGTCCAACCTTACGGTTGACGGGGCAGGCGAAGAGCCCAGGCGGCCGTCGCATTTTTCATGGAACCTCATCCACGGGGCGGGATGAGGTTTCATGAATGATTTAAAATTTTCAGAAAAGTTTTTATTAAAATTAATGCATGTGTCCCAGCCCGTGTGACAGTTTCACATGAGGGGACATGTCGTAAAAAAATTTTCAACACTTTATTAAACTGTTCAAACTTAAAACGAATCTCCCTGAGGCATCTCTGTGCCTCGAGGAGATTTGTGCGAGCTTTTGAGTGGTCAGGTAATCCCCGCCTCCCCGCCCGCACAGGGAGCGCACAGCGCTTCCGGGCACGCATCACATTGGGCGGGCCTTAATTGGCCCGTCGCGTTAAAATGGCGTCGCCCAGCCGATCGGGGGTGCTGCGCGCCCGCCCCCTCACAACCCCCCTTATGGGGAGAAAATCCTCCCCCATGGACCACGGTTCAAAGAAAGGGCTCTCTCATTTAAGACAAAGATGAGGAGGAATTTCTTCTCTCGGAGGGTAGTTAATCTTTGAAATTCTCTTTCCCAGAGAGCAGTAGAGGCTGGGTCATTAAATATATTGAGCACTGAGTTTGGTGGATTTTCAGGACTATAAGGGGGTGCAAGGGGGGCAGGGGTGGCAGGAAAGTGGAGTTAAGGCCACAGTCAGATCAGCCATGGTCTTATTGAATGGCAGAGCAGGCTCGAGGGATTGAATGGCCTTTTCCTACCCCTAGTTCTTATGATCTTATTCTTCAAATTCCTCCATGGCCTCACCCCTCCCTACCTTTGTAATCTCCTCCAGCCATACAAACCTCTGAGCTACCTGCGCTCATCTAATTCTGGCCTCTTGAGCATCCTCTTTAATTGTTCCGCCATTGTTGGCTGTGCCTTCAACTGCCTAGGCCCTAACTTTTAGATTTCCCTCCCTAAATCCTCCCTGCCTCTCTACCTTACTTTAAGGCACTCCTTAAAATCTATCCCTTTGACCAAATTTTTGGTCATCAGTCCCAATATCTCCTCATGTGGATCGGTGTCATACTTTGTTTTTTCTTGTCTCTGTGAAGTGCCTTGGGATGTTTTATTGTATTAAAGATGCTCTGGAAATACAAGTTATTGTTGTTGCTGCCTCTGGTTGTGTGCCAGCTTATCCTGCATAAGAAAGGGAAGTGTGTTAGTAAGTATCATGTGATCTGTTTGTGTGAATGTGGCTGTCATGGTTGAATAACTGGCAGTGTATGTAAGCTGTGAGCTGTGTGTCTGAGACTTCAAGCAGTGCTGAGTATGTGAGAGTACAGTGAAGCATATGAATGTTAGGAATGAATCCAGACTGATAGATTGATGGAGACTAATTGATAGAGATTGTTGGTAGTTGAGAGGGGGGTGTGGTGAATTGAGGCAAGTGGTGTAGTTGGTGGTTTATAGCATTTGAAGGTGCATTCGCTGACCTCGAGGACCTGTGTGAGGTCATTGAACTCCTTGTATCACTGAATCCATGTCCTTAGGGTTTGACTGCTGGCATTGGCCTCCATAGCTATCTGCCTTTTGAGTGTTTAAATGGAGGATCTTCTGAGCTCCTGCAGACAGAGCACATGTCTCCTCCTTTTATACCTTCTCCACCAAGGCCTACCTGGCAGCACCCAGAAGTCTTGGAACCCACTCTTTCCCATGTTGTGCCATTCTTCAGCGTTTCACAGGTCAGAATTATCTCCTGCATGACTGGCAACGCCTGTTCCAGCCTCAGTGCACACCCCCTTTAAGAGATCCAGATTAGCTTAAAGTGGTGCCAGCCGCTCACGCTGTTTGGTCCCCCTGCTGATGATTCCAGCCAATGAACAGCATGGTTAACATTGGCTGAATGCTGAAGATATTTAAATAAACAGGTAGCACAATATTAATAGGCTGCCCACTTTGCAATCAACAGACAGAGGCTAATTCCACAGAGTGATCCTCGCATTCATTTTTGGAGGCTATCCAATTCAGTCCCCACGATCTTCATGAAAGTAATTTGTATGCCAAGGATTTTGTAAAAATAAGAGCCACGTTTTATTATGGCTCTAACAACAACATGCACACTGATGTAACCACTTGTTGGTGATTTATGTCAGTGCCAAATACCTTTTCATGGAGATGCCCCTCTAACGTAATGTAAATGTTAAAGAGTGTTACAGTTTTAATTAATCCTACTGATTACTGTTTTTAACTGATCAATTATCTGGAGCCTATTACTTTTCACCTGATTGAAAATTGTAGATTAATTGCCTTTATCCCCTGTTCAAGACTTGATGCCAATTATGTTCATGCGGAGAATTTCAGGTAGACTTTGAATGATTGGATTAATTGACTGGAGTAAAATAAGAACACATCCACTATTTCATTAGCATATTAACAGGTACATATGCATATCCAGTTGTCAGTTACTAATTCCCAAATGAAGTGTTTTTCAAAAATATACTGCAATGGTTTGATTGCTCATTAAAACAGATCTTTTCCAGAGAACTGCATGAGCCACAGAAGCAAGCCCACTCACTATTCAATATTCATACAGCATGTCACTTAAAATAATGCATGGTCATTGCTGGTTTATTATGTACCACTGGTGCTGCCTTTACAATGTTTCATGTGAAATGTCTCAACTGTTAAAGCTTTAATAAGCTGGACCTTTACAGTCTTCCTCCGAAAAACAGTTCAACCCTTGCGTAACATGTGCACAGAATTGAACAACTCGTACAGCACAACATTTTTAAAAAAAATTAATTCCTATTTCAGCAAAGCCTTTTTGAGGCTGAGGAAAAATCTATTTAGAAAGAAGTTTTAAAGCTGTAAATCAGAAATAAAATATGAGTATCTGTTTTGCATATGTTTTAAATAGTTTATTTCCCTAGATCTCTAATGTAAGCTTCAAGCTTGGAATTATTTCTCTATTCATAATCTATATTCTAGCAGTATGACTAAACCTGTATTTGGATTGATATTTATATATTTAGTCCTGTTATTAGAGAGACTATTGTATTTGGAGAGAAACAATTGCCCAATACATTTAGCACAAAATAATTATATAAATGGCTAAGATGTTTCATATTGAGTGTTTGGATTTTTTTCAAAGATTGTACAATACAGATTATCTTGGATAAACATGTAAGACTTATGGCAAAGTGCTTTGATCAGGCTTAGTAACATGTCAGTTTGTCAAATAATGTATAATAGTTTTATTAAATATAAGGAGTTAGATAATAAATTATTAATTTTACATCAAAAACATGGCATGAAATTATATTAAAGCATTTTATTATACAAAAACCTTGTGCCTCACCTATTCTTTAATTATGCTACATTAATGTAAGCTATTGCATTGAATTTAAACTAGAATGTCCAAAAATATGTACAAGTGGATTTTTGATTCAAGAGAGCTAAAATCTTGGTTATGTAGATTAAGTGGAAATAAATTAACATGTTACATAAGGTAGGAAGAAGAAAATACCATTCAACCCACTCACTTCACCTCGTCGGATCTGCATTCGAAAATGGTCAATGCAGATTCTATGACCTTTGCATCAAGTCTATTTTCTTTGACTGGCTATTACTGAGGAACGTTCGCTTTAAATTAAATAGAACACATTTCTCTAAACGGCAATCCGTTTCATAAACTAAAGCCAAGTAAGTTTGAATTTAGCTTGTGTTGATTCCAGCTGATAGTTTCTCTTCCTGGTGCTGCTAAAATTGAAGAATTCGGGGCCAATAGGTATGCTTCAAAATAAGATGGAATCCAAGGAAAAGGAGTTAAGAGATGGACAAGGAAAGTAAGAAGGGAGTATAAGGAATTTTCTTTTTAGAAGCTGTTGGTTAAATTTCAGCTTTATCTGGTTTTCAGATACCTTTTTCATACCAAAAGCCCTTAATTAGCATTCCATTGTCTTTGATAACCTGACAAGAAATCACAATTTCTCTCTCATTCGATTGGTCTTCTCAATTATTTCCACATATTGTACTGGTTCGTGCAGTCCAGGTGTTGCAGTAAAATGCTGTACAAATTATAGCATTTCATACAGCTATAGGGTAGCCAATTTTTGTCTGGACTGGCAGATAAAGCTTCAGCATTTGACTGCTTGGGATTTGTTTATCCTTCTTGGGGTCAGATTTTTACGAAGCAGACGGGAAGCGGAGGCTGGAAAGTTCCCAACCACGGAAGCCCACCTCCATTAAAGAGGCCCCGGTCTACTGTTTGTTCTTTCTGGGGAGGTGGGAGCCGGGTCCGCTGCCCCCAGAGGCAGGCCTGAGGTGGCAACGGAAGCAAGCGGATGGCAAGACTGGCAGGCTAGAAGGCCTGTCTCCATTTCCTGGGGTATCGGTCCAGTTGCAATCATGACTTTCAGGCCCTCAAGCCCTCACCCCCACACCTCCCCACCATTCCCCACCCATTTCCCATCCCCCCCACCCCCCCCGTATCCCCTTGCCCGTTCCATGCGCTCCATGCATCTTCCATATCCACTCTTCAAGTATCCATTATGTGCAGAACCAATGAGCTATTGGCAAGTCTTTGAAATAACCCTGAAACTGACAACACAAGCAGAAACTTTGAAAAAAAAACTGTTCCGCTTACAGCCTTTTAAAAATGTAAATTAACTATAGCCATTCATAGCATCGATGGCAGAAGCTTTCATCCACTTCATATCTCTTAATCCCGTGTAAATAAACATACTGGCATTGAAAAAACCATGTCAAAGAAAAAATAACTTATTGCAATGTAATAGAGATGTCAGTCAAGCAAAGCTTGCACTCCCCTCTGAATTTGTGTCAACATTGCATGCTGAGCTAAGTGCCTAGTCATTCTTGGAGTTCAGCCAAGCTTTCAGAATGAGGCCACTGGGAAAAACATTTTTCTGACCATCTGTTCAGCCTGCTTCTGTTGATAACAGTATGAGGGACCAATCATTTAGGACTAAGATGAGGAGAAATTATTTCATTCAAAGTGTTGTGAATCTTTGGAATCCTCTACCCCAAAGGGTTGTGGATGTTCTATCGTTGAATACATTTAAGGCTGAGATAGACAAAGTTTTGGTGTCTCAGGGAATCAATGGATTTGGGGAGCAAGTGGGAAAGTGGGATTGGAGCCCAAGATCAGCTATGATAACATTGAATGGTGAAGCAGGCTCAACGGGCCATATGGCCAGCTCCTGCTCCTATTTTTGTATTCTTGTGAATGATAATTGGCAGTGGCGTATGGAGCATGAACCTGCTTTCCTCTTGCAGGATGACAGCATTCATCCTCCCATTACTGCCTCTCTGCCGGTATCTTTGTTGTGGCTTGTCAGCTAGCCAGCCCAGACTGTGGCGTTGCAGCCAGGCTTTCTAGGCCCCAAGCTGCACAAGGCCATCCTCCAGGGCCATCTTCAGCCCCATCCACTGAAAATAAGCAGCTTTCCTCCAGCCACTTGGGAAGCACTGCCTAGGAACACTGGGAAAAAGGCACATGGAAGACCGGCAGCAATGGAATGCACAGGGGTGATTAGTTGAGTTTTGTGTGCAATATGGCATGATTGCAATGACGAATTTGGTTTGTAATGTTTATCTTGAGGTGGTTTTTAATTTTGCATTGCGTCCAAGGTGTCACCATGATGACAGTGACGGAGGAAAGGTAAGTAGTCGGACTCTTTTGTAGTTGGATTGAAGTTACCAGAATCTCACTCAGATGAGTTCTTTACAGCCAAACCAGGCCGAAGGGGTTGTCCTTCCTCATCCCCTTCCTTCCTCCTCCTCCTCCTCCTCCTCATGCTCCTGCTCGCTGTACAGTCGGGGTCAAGGGCTCTCCACCTATGCTGGCGAGATTGTTGCAGACCCCCCACAAATCTTGACACCGACTCTGCCAAGTATTGCAGGGCTCCATCAGAGAGGTGCTGGTAGGGGAAGTGTTGTTTCAGCATGCAAATGACCTGCTCTATCACATTTTGTGAGGCAGCATGGCTTTCATTGTATACATGCAGTGCTTCAGTACATGGGTTGTGAACATAAAGCATGGCATCAGCAGTTAGCCTTGTTACCCAGTAGTTTACCGTGGTGGGTTAAATGCAGCTGTTACAGGCACTGGCATCATGACTGCTGCCAGGATATCGGGCATTGACTTGTACGATCCTCTGCCAATGGTCACACACCAGCTAAATGTTGTGGGAGTGGAATCCCTTTTGGTCCTGGTATAAGGCAGAGTTGACAGGCAGCACCCTCAAAGCGACGTGCATAAAGGCATTGGCATCCTGTGCCAAGAGGAAGCCCACATTCTTACTGAAGCAGCATGCTCACTCCACCTGCTTGTCTCCAGAAAGAGAGAATGAAAGGTAGTTCGCTCTCAATGAGTAGAGAGTCTCAGTGACCTCCCTTACACAACAGTGGGTGGCAAACTGCAGGATGTTGCAAATATCTCCATCTGCAGCCTGGAAGGAACCAGACGCATAAAGGCTCATTGCCATGGTCACCTTCTCAGCCAATGACAATGCAGTTCTTACACTGCCATGCGGTTGATATTGTGGCTGCAGCAGGTGGCAGATTTCGGTGAGGGGTTCCTTACTGAAGTGCTGTCGTCTCACACATTGTTCATCGCTGAGATGCAGGTAGGACAATTGCTTCTTTAAAACCCTGGGCAGAAATGGCCTCCTGCTAAGAGCCCTCCTCCCATTCTCTTCCTCCCTCTTCTGACAGCTTATCCTGCTCTGCATGGTCTCAGTTCATTTTCCAAGTTGTGCTGCATTGCAAGGGGAATGCCCACTCATGCAGCCATGCCTGGGAGAAACTGGTTTGTGCAGAAGCCTTGAAGTCAGCAAGAAGCCCCTCAGCTCCTGAAACCACCACTCCCTATGGACTACTGCAACTTTAAGCAACTATAGAAAAAACAAAATAATTGTAGAATCAAAGCAATGGCCAGAAGAAAGGAATTAGGAAACCACCTGTAATAATTTGATGATCCCTTTAAACAGTCTTGTTGCAAGGTCCTTCCTGCTGTTGAACGTGTGTACAGCTGTGCGGGGTTAAGAGGAGGCAATAGCTGGAGCATTGAGCTCCAAAATGGCACAGCTGGTGTCAAATCAGCATTGCATGATCGATCTGTTCTGCATTCTTCCACCAGCTATTCACCATTCATTGACACCCTCACCAATATGATAGCCAGCATAATTTGCCCTAAAACTCACCAAGGCTCCTTCGACAGCACCTTTCAAATCTGCGACCTCTACCTCAAAGACAAGGGCAGCAAATGCATGGCAACATCACCATCTGTAAGTTCCCACCAAGCCATACAGCATCCTGACTTGGAAATATATCGCCTGTCGTTGGGTTAAAATCCTGGAACTCCCTCCCTGACAGCACTGTGGGCGTACCTACACCACAGGGACAGCAGCGGTTTGAGAAGGCAGCTCACCATCACCTTCTTGAGGGCAGTTAAGAATGGGCAACAGATGCTGGCCTAGACAGCGACGCGCACATCCTGTGAAAGAATGAAAAGAAAATTGTGTGTGTGACGCCATCCTGCAGCTTTAAGGGAACTCATAAGGCAAAATATTTAGCTTGGCAGGTGGGCGCGTGCCCGACCCACTCGAGTGTAAAATAATGTGCGTTGACATCGAGCGAGTGTCCAGACGTCATCACGCAGTCACGCGATATTTCGGTCAGCAGGCGCACGCCGGAGTTGGCAGTGTGCCTGCCGACAATTAAAAGGTCTATTAAGGCCATTAATAAGGTTATTAACTTAAATTTTTCATGGCTGGTGGGTAGGCAAAAAGGCCAAGCGGCCCTTGCACTTTTTAGGAAACCTCATCCGTGGGTGGGATGAGGTTTCCTAAAGCAAATAAAAATAAAATAAAAAATTTAAAATTTAATTAATAACATGTCCCTGCTCGTGACAGAGTCACATGAGCGGGGACATGTTTTATTACATTTTCCATTTCTTCATTTTTAAGAAAAAAATTCATCCTCTTCCTGAGGCAGCTCTGTGCCTGAGGGAGATTCTCATGCGCGCACTCGTGAAATACACACTCACCCCGCTTGCTCTCCTCCCCCCCCACCCGCACAGGCATTGCCTCCGCTCGTGTTCACGCTGGGCGGGCTTTAATTGGCCCGTCAATGTGAAATTGCCTTCCGGCCTTGATCGCGGGTGGCAGTCGGCTTCCTGACTACCCACGCCTGACCCCGCTGAGCCTGCCTGACAAGGACGACATTCTGCCCATCGTGACAAAAAAAAACAGGCACTTAACGAGCCTAATTTCTCACCCAAAATTTAAGAAGGTTTAAAATATTAGACAAAGCAAATATACAAAATAAAGGCTTTTCAAATGACTAAGAGGCATTTCAAACTTACCTCTTGGAAATGGGGAGGTATCGATTACTCACATTAACCTCAGGTAATAACCAGTTTCCAATGTGATGATGACAGAGAACTAAGTGTTGAAGAGGCTGCTACACTAATCAATCGCCTAGCACCTACAGTACTCAGTGGGGCAATTACAAATCCATTACTCTGGCCCCAAAGGTCTGGAAGCCAACCGCCCCAGGAGAATAGCAAGGTAAAGGCAGGCTTTCCTGATAGATTTTGATTGATGACCCGCAGCGAAGCTGAAATTCACTCTCAGAGATTCTCTCCTTTCCCTGTTTTCCTGGATTCTGGTCTCTCATCCTCTCTGGTATAAACTAAAAATGTTTATTCTGTATTATTTAATTCTACAGTAAGCAAATGCTAGTGGTCCCGTTAATTGCAGCTAATTTTTGAATCGGCAATTGAACCTTGAGCTCCAGCAGTGGGAAGCAGGGTAGCTGTCATATTTAATTTGGAGCAGGAGCACATTTCTTACGGCACAAACATTGTCCTGTGTATCACAAAACTGATTGTCAAGTCACGCAATCCACCAAAGCCGATTTGACATTTTAATATCCATTCGTAATATTTTCCAAAAGTAGGCAATGCTCATTTTTGTTAGCCAATCCCAAAGCATCATCTTCTTTTTCTTCATGGAATGAAAAGTACTTTGTTCATGTACAAAATCAGTGATTAGCACCAACTGCCCCCTCCCTGCCCTTCTGCTCAACCTTTTTAAGCAGTGTTCAATTTTATAGGGACTTTACTCCAAGTCAAGATTAAAATCTTCTCTTGCATCACTTGGTCCATGTGCTGCTATTATTGATTCTATAGATGAGGGAAAATCCATGAACAGTAAGTGTTTTGTTTAAATTACTCTCTTATTTTTTTGGAATGTGTGAAATAAATGATAGTTCAGTCTTTATTTTTGTTGAACGTACATAAGTTCTTTATCATTAAATCTCCTCGTTGTTAGGCCTCTGTGTTAATGACACTAACGCACGCTGCATCCATATTGGACTGGGCGTTATGCCCCACTGGCGGGCTTGAAGGTGGAGGGGCTCGTAAAATCAAGTGGGTGGCCCACTCATCCCCCAGCCTGTCTCAAATCTTGCAGGGGACAGTGGAGGCATCAGCTGGCCCGCCCACCCTTGGGCCCATTGAGCGCCTTTTCCTGCCTCCGCCATTATTTTACTCATAGTGGGGTAGGTGGGCGAGAGGTCCACCTCAGTAAGGAAGCCCAGCAGCTTTAGCTGCGTGGGCTGGTGTTGGGTGAGGGAGGGGGCACCTCCTTTGCTGGTCTCCTGGGTCCATCAAAGGCACCACCACCGCACACCCCCCAGGTCCTACTTCACCCTCCCCCCCATGACCTCTCAAATCCAGCTTTCCCCCACCCCCAACACCACCCTCAATTTTCACCCTCAATCTACAGCACCGATTTCTTGATTCTTGTGGGTCCTGGGCATGCTTTACGTTGTAGCCCTTTGAGTGTCCGCTCAAGCTGCTCCAAACTCTCAAACATGCTGCTTTTCAGTGACATAATCGAAGCATCCATTAACAAGGGACTGCATGGTCTCCATGTTGCTTAGAAACTGAAGGTTTTTCTTGTGCTTGAAAAGGTCTGTAAAAGGAGTGAGGGAAAGTGCTTTAAGTAAAATCGGTTTCTCCTAGACTTTCCTTTCTCTTTAAGCAATCTTCCATTGTTTGTGTGGCAAAGCAAGCAACCTATGATGAGGTTTCCAGGGAATGAATTCCCCTAAGGACAGAGAGACCTTAAATCCGGCTTACCTGAAAGTATACTATTGCTGCACAGATGTCACACTTTACCATCTGGCGTGTACAAACCACAATAGCTTGTGGCTTATCATGGAAAAATAGGTACACCAGAAAAAAATCTCTTTGTTCAACTTCCTTCTAACAGTCTTGCCCTCCCCATGCATTGCCTGTGGTTAAGTTATACCCAGTGGTTGAACTCACTGTAGGGTTCTGGATGCAATGTGAACTGAATTTAATAATCTTCAAAGCTAGTTTTCACTCCCTATCCCCAGTGTTGCTGCCGCATCGGAAAACCCTTAATTTCAAATCTGGCACAGCATGCCAAAATGATTCAATATGTTGCTGTACGATATTACCTTGACTTGCAATTGAGGTCATGTTCAGGTAACAATCAAACCTCTTTCACTAGGATACAGGTACATTCATTCTGGATAAATTCAAGAAAGTTGTAATTGTCTTTATCTTGGTTGACCTTAAAATTTGCACAATAAATAAGCACGTAATACCAAACCTGAAAATGTGTTTCCAAAAAACAATAAAACATTGACCATTCTGCTACATTTAGGCCAGTGAATTCAATTGGCCCATTCGGACAAAGGATTAGGAGCTCTTCAGCTTTCTTGTGTATATTTGGCAGTGAATGCAGCCTTTAAGTTTTTGTAACATTGACTGCATACTTGCAGACATAAGTGTGCACCGACTGCCACTTGCAATTATGTCCTCCAACCATGTCGAGGTATTCCACTCAAGAACAATTCCTTTCCACTATCGCCCAAAAAACTTTTGGTATAACCCCCCCTAAATTGTCAGGAAGAGTTCCTGGACTTTCTGGTTTAAGAGCATTTCTATGGGCAGAATTTTTCGTCCTGCGGGTGGGTGCTTGGCACCCGAACGGGGGTGAAATAGTGCACGATGATGCCGGACGAGCATCCCGACGTCGTCGCGCGCTCTTGCGATACTTTGCTGGGCAGGCGCATGCGAGAGGTGGCAGCGCGCCGGCCGACAATTAAGAGGCCTATTAAGGCCCTTAATGAATTAAATTGAATTTTTCGTTGCCTGTCCAACCATTTGGTTGGTGGGCGGGCGAATAGGCCAGGCAGCCTTTGCGTTTTTAGCGAAACTTCATCCATGGGTGGAATGAGGCTTCAGACAGTAAATTTTAAAAAATGGTAAAAATTTTAAAAACTAACTTTCCACATGTCTCTGTTCATGTGACAGAGTCACGTGTGGGGATGTGATTTCCTTATTTTTGAATTCTTTATTTTTCAGGTTAAAAATCTTCAGCTCCCTGAGGCAGCTCGTGCCTTCAGGGATCTTTCACTTAGCGCACACCCGCGCACGCGCACACTTCAGCGCTCGATCCTCCCGCTCCCATCCCGGCAGTGCTGTGGTTATCAGTGCGCGGTTTCACCCTGGCTGGCTGCTAATTGGCCAGCCAGCATGAGATTACGGTCAGGGGCCGATCTTGGGCCGTGGACCGTTGCGCGGCTGCTCCCAGGACCACTTGCCGCACCCACCCGACGAGGGGAAAATCCTCCCCCTATGTGAAGAACGCAGTCCAAAACTCTTCTGGACATTTGTCCTCCACTTGTGCCTTTTCCATGGACATTGAGAGTAACCACTGTGGGGGAAAGGTTTGTTTGGTTAAGTACAGAGAAAGTAAGGTAACAATCTGTCATGCCTAAAGATAAGCTCTAAACAAATTTCCATATTTGTGCACTGAATGCAACACTAATATTGTTAGTATAACAATAACACAATCAGAAAAAGGCACTTTTAACTTTAAGTATTGATTGTTTTTTAGTTTATTTTAAATATAACGTAACTAGTTAGTGGTTAACGAGCTGTTTATATTCTATTGTTGATTTGATGCTCAGTTCAAAGGGCCAGGATACTGAGGTCGGTAAGAAGGGGGCGGAGTCCACTCGCCGATGCGTAAAAAGACTCGGGATGATGTCGGGTGGAACTCCTGACGTCACCCCGCCTCATTTCAATGTTCAGGTTGGTGGGGGCGCAGCCGAATCAGCTGTGTGCCCGCCGACCTGAAAACGGCCAATTGAGGCCATTTAAAAACTAATTGAACTAGTTAATGGACCTGCCGTCCAACCTTAAGGTTGGCGGGCAGGCTGGGAGCCCTGGCAGGCTTCAGGAAAAGCATGAAACCTCATCCACGGGCGGGATAAGGTTTCATGTCAGTTTTTAAAAATTTAATAAAAGTTTAATTAAAAGTGATGGACATGTCCCGACTCATTTGACAGTCACATGAGGGGACATGTCATGTGACAGTGTCACATGAGGGGACATGTCACGGAAATTTTATTTCTCTACATTTACCATTTTTAAATTCGAAGCCGATCTCCCTGAGGCAGCACTTAGCCTCAGGGAGATGAGTGCGCTCTTTCGCGGACACACGCAAAAGAGCGCACTCCCGGCTTAGGGAATCCCCCCGCCCGCACAGGGGGCGCATAGTGCTTCCTTGCGGATGTCACGCTGAGCGAGCCTTAATTGGCCCGCCCACATAAAGTGGCCGGGCGCTCCCAATTGGGGGTGCTGATCGGAGATGTGCCCGCACCCGCCCGCTCCTGAACTTCCCCCCCGAAGGGGGGACAATTCTTGTCAAGGTGTTTAAATGCCACAACTTGAAGAGGTTGATCCAAAAGATTGAACCTGGGGTTTTCCAGCCCCATCGTGGCGGGATCTGCTGCCAGAGCTTCAGCCGCCCAGCCAACAGTCCATTAACTTTCGCCAGGACCAGACGATCCCCCTGATGGGCAGGACCGGAAAGTCCTGCCCCTATGTCAAAATCATCCAGATTGTAGGCCTTTATTAAAACTATTTTCATAACATGGAAGTGTAACTGTGACCAATTCAATTTAGGTCCAAATGAACAGTTAATAGTGACTTGACTCCTGTAGCTTGCAAATCGTTCCTAAGGAACAGACAAACTTACTATCCTGATTCCTATCCTGATTACTATCCTGATTACTATCCTGATTATTATCCTGATTACTATCCTGATTACTATCCTGACTCGAACAAAATCCTTCAACAGGAGATAAAGCTGATTGAATTTGTGGGGTGAGCAGTGTAGGTAGTAAAGTCCTAGTCCTCATACATTGACCCAGAATTTTCTGGAACATGTCCATTAGTTAGACTTTTTTGCCGCGTTGTTGAGTTTGGAAACATTTTGTACTGCTCAAAGTGTGATGGCAACAGGGCATCTGAGACCTGGGGCAGATCTTTGGCTCGGTGAGCGGGGTCAGGGCCCACTCGCCGAGGTGTAAAATGACGCGCGGTGACGTCAGGCATGTGTCACGATGTCACCGCGCGTCATTTGGACTTTCAGTTTGGCTGGCGCGCAGCCGACTCAGCTCTGCGCCCGCTGGACTGTCAAAGGCCTATTAAGGCCATTTAAATATCAATTAAACTAATAAACTGAGCTGTCTGTCCAACCTTAAGGTTGACAGGGCAGGCGAAGAGTCCAGGCGGCCTTCGCATTTTTCATGGAACCTCATCCACAGGTGGGATGAGGTTTCATAAATGTTTTTAAAGTGTTTTAAAAGTTTTTAATAAAATTAGTGGAAATGTCCCAGCTCATGGGACAGCTTCACATGAGGGGACATGTCCTTAAAATTTTTGTTTACCTTAAATCAATGTTTCATAAGTGAAAGCAATCTCCCTGAAGCACTCTCGACCCTCACCCCCTGCACAGGGAGCGCATAGCGCTTCCGGGTACGCATCACGCTGGGCGGGCCTTAATTGTCTCACCCAAGTAAAATGGTGGCGCGGACCCGATCGGGAGCGCCGATTGAGTCCGGGCCTGCCTCCGCACATCCCCCCACCAATGGGGGGAAAATTCTACCCCAGGTGAACAAATGGGCCAAAAGTCTATCCCTTTAAACCAATGAGATTTAAGCATTAAGAGAGAAATAGAGGAATGATGGAACAGGGTATCGGGCAACTTAATGTCAAAACAGGTATGGAAAGAGAAATAAAGATGGGGAAAGAAGGATTAGATTAAGAGAGGAGAAAAGAGACAGAAAGGATTAATAAGAAAAATTGTAAAAAATTTTTTAAATCGAATAACATTCCTGCAGGACTGAGGCGCCACCATTTCAGTTACCCCCTTCCGGCCAGACAGGCATGAGTGCCATTGGAGGAATATAAATCTCGCCATTAAATTGTTAAACTCACCACAGAAAGTTAGGGCTTTTAACTGGTAATTAAGAGGCACATGAAACAATTTTTTTGAAACACAGGCGGAGGTTGAGGACGAGCTGCCATTTTTGCAAGGCTAACGGCAGAGCGACAGAAATCGTTATTCAGATTTGCAAGTCACATGGCATGTCTTCCTCACAACAAGTTGACAGGCTGAATGGCTTCCTGTGTTGTGACTATTCTATGATTCTATGTACATGTTAATAAGGCCTTGCTCATTAATCTTGCCAATTATCTGGCAGCCTGTTCCGTCTCATTGTATGATTGGGTTTTCCCTTGTAGTTGTACAATAACTTTTACAATTCCCGCTTCTTATCAACTGTAGATGCTGGTGGCATTGATCCCTCCATCATTACTTTAATCCTTTTTTCAAAGACAAAGGAAGATCCTGCCCCTTGTACACAGTGACATTTTAGTCAGGCTGCTTTTGGGTAACATTAATAGCAGTTCACAAAATTGCAACAGATTAATTAAAAACACCAGTTGAGCTATTGAGGAGGTGGATCCAATTAATTAGTTTTGCTGCAAATTCTTTTTATTTATTCGGCATCAAGTTCAAATTCACACAAGACCATGGGCTGGATTTAATGCTTCCCTGACAGTGGGTTTGAAGGCTGCTGAGTTGTGTGGGTGAGAGGCCGGGTTAAATCCAGTGGGTGGCCTGACACTGCCTAGCTTCCCACCTCTGCCTCACTGCCATTTTCTATTTACCAGTGACAGGGGTGGAGTCGGATGGCCTGCCCCCTAGTAGGCCAATTGAGGCCCTTAAGTGGGCAGTTAGGTCCTTGTCCTGCCGCTGCTGCCAACCATTAAAATGCTGGAGGGAGGCTTTCCCAATGCTGCCAGAATTTAGCTGGTGACGAGCGAGGCTCATTCCAAATACCCAGGCCCGCACGGGCTGGTGACAGGCGGGTTGGGAGATGGGCGGTGTCCCATCTTAACAGGCCTCCTGGGCACATTGGAAGGCCCACCCAAGGTGCCAAGGTGTTACCCACCCCAGGTTGCCCCCCACTGTACATCCTCCCACCCCTCCCTGGCCAATAGCCTCTCAAACTTTGCCCTACCCTCCTTGTCCCCCCCCCCCCCCCCCCCTCACCCCCATGCTGGGGTCTGCCAATGTGGCCCCAGTGAGAACCCCCAAACACACAACAGTTCCGATCTAATGCCGCATGTCTCCTCCTGGCCCAAAGTATTGGAAAGCTGCCGGCTTCTGATTGGATGGCAGCTCTCTGTTGCAGGGCTTTCCCTGAGGGGTTGAAATCCTGGCCCCGGTCTAATAATGGGCGATTATCGATTAATGGCTGCGGGGCAGTCATTCTCCTGCTGGACCGGCTTCCCCCCCCGGATATTATAATTGGGGTGGGCAGGAAGCACAGCATTCCGTTAGATCCAGCCTCATGAATTTATACCGGCAAATGAAATTTGAACTTTTTAAATATGTTAGTATATTTAAATTGGTATGCATATCATTCTTAGGAACGAGGCGCATTGATACTATTAATCCTGCGCATACTGGTGTCCAGTGCAATGTGTCCAAATAACCCTTTGGGCTCAATGAATGTTATTCTGAGTTCATACACTGTCATATGAAGGGTGTTAGAATTCTACAACCTCAATTAATTTCTATAGCACATCCTATTAACCTATAGGAACATATTAGCAGCAGTAGGCCATTCAGCTGCCTCAACCATTCAATTCATGGCTGATTGATACCCAGATTCCATTTCCCCACATTTAAACCATATTGGTTTATAACCTTACCTCAAAAAACTCCATCTCATTCTTGAAAACTTCAGTTTATCCCTCTATTTGGGAGAGAACTCCAGTTTTCCACTACTCCTTGAATGAGAAATATGCTTCCGATTTCACTCCAGAATGGCCAAGATCTAATTTTAAGATTTTGCCCCTTAGTTTTAGATCTTCCCCACCAGACGAACCTGCTTCTCTGGATTTTCAGGGCCTCCCCCAAAGCCGGCGACTGAGGCTGGGGGCGGGAGCGTGGAAAATACCAGCTGCCGGGCAGTGTGTCAGTTTTTTTTATTCATTCAAGGGCTGTGGGCTTCGTTGGCTAGGCCAGCATTTATTGCCCATCCTTAATTGCCCTTGAGAAGGTGGTGGTGAGCTGCCTCCTTGAACCACTGCAGTTCCTGTGGTGTAGGTACACCCGCAGTGCTGTTAGGGAGGGAGTTCCAGGATTTTGACCCAGTGACAGTGAAGGAACGATGATATATTTCCAAGGCAGGATGGTGAGTGGCTTGGAGGGGAAGTTCCAGGTTGTGGTGTTTCCATATAACTGCTGCCCTGGTCATTCTAGATGGTAGTGGTCATGGGTTTGGAAGGTGCTGTCTAAGGAGCCTTGGTGAGTTTCTGCAGTGCACCTTGTAGTTGATAAACACTGCTGCTACTGTGTGTCAGCAGTGGAGGGAGTGAATGTTTGTGGATGTGGTGCAAATCAAGTTGGTTGCTTTGTCCTGGATGGTGTCAAGCTTCTTGACTGTTGTTGGAGCTGCACTCATCCAGGCAAGGAGACAGTATTCCATCACACTCCTGATTTGGGCCTTGTACATTGTGGACTGGCTTAGGGCCATCAGGAGATGACTACTCGCCACAGGATTCCTAGCCTGTGACCTGCTCTTGTAGCCACAGTATTTACATGGCTAGTCCAGTTCAGTTTCTGGTCAATGGTAACCCCAAGGACATTGACAGGGGGGATTTAATGATGGTAATGTCATTGAATGACAAGGGGTGATGGCTGGATTCTTTCTTGTTAGAGATTGTCATTGCCTGAAACTTGTGTGGCGTGAATGTTACTTGCCACTTGTCAGCTCAAACCTGGATATTGTCCAGGTCTTGCTGCATTTGGACATGGACTGTTCTTGGCTCCGGCAATAATTGCCAGGGCAGGTGAAAGGAGGGACAGGAATCCAACTTTCCTCTCAAATGAGGTCAAATAAAGTAGTTGAAAAGCTCTTTAAGAACTTGTCAAAGTTTGAAGTTTAAATGTTTAAAAGAGAGCGTGGGTTACCTGCACCTTCAGAAACAAATGAACTGAAGGGAGGTGGGTAAAGAATGGGAAGCCAGTCATGGCTGCCCCAAATCATCACCCCAGCCCCATAAGAGTGTTCACTGGGCAGTGGGGGCTTAGCACTTAGTAAGAGGTGCTCTTGGGACTGCACAGGTGACAAAACTGCTGAGGACAGTTGGGCAGTCACCTGCTCAAAAGGAAGGCCCCAAATGGCTGTGAGGGCATGATTGTCAGGTTTTAGGCAAAAAGGCAATGAGGGGCAACACCCTCTATGGGAAGGGCAGAACCCCAGGCATCAGGAGGGCATGGGTGAGGAAAGAGGGCAGGAAAGCAATAGAGGCCAAATCCTCCCCATGGGATCTACCACCAAAGGTGGGGCTATCGCCAAAGGTGACCAAGACCCAGTGCCACAGGAGACTGCAACTCTCCAGGCGGATGGTCACAGACATCTGTGCCCTTGTCACTGAAGACTGTGTACCTCACAGCACTGATCTCCATGGCCCTGCCAATGACTGTCAAAGTCACTGTGGCCTTGAAATTTCTTTGCTTCTGGTTTCTTCCATAAATCAAATGCAGACCTCAGTGTTATTTCAAAAGTGAATTTATACCATTGCATCTTGTTGGTCACTGATGTCCTCTTTGTCAGAGTTGGACTGCACATTCATTTAACAACAGACATGGCCTCACAGGGACAGAGGGCATTGGCATTCACCTCCATTGCTGGGTTCCCCCAGGTGCAGGGCATCATCGATTGCACTCATGTGGCCATTAAAGCATCCAGTGATTGGATCTAGTGAGATCTATCAACAGGAAGGGCTTCCACTCCCTTAACTTGAACTGGTCATAACACAAGCTCCCTCCATGTGTGCACTTGCTTTCCCAGCTGCTGCCATGACTATTTCATCCTCCGTCAATCCAGATCTGAGACCTTCACCCCTAAAGTGCATGTATGGATCCTAGGAGGTTAGGGAAACCCCTTGAAAACATGGCTACTCATCCCTCTGCAGGAGCGCCATACAGATTTTAGTTATTAATGAAGTGTGCTCAAATTACATAGCGGCAGATTTGCTGCTATCATCTATGATGCCTTTTGGTTACCTTTTTAGCAGGTGAGTTCAACCCACCAAAATGAGTGGATTTGGGTCAAGAAGTTCAAAAAGTTTCAAATTCAATTTCAATCCTCCTTTACCCCTCCCACTTCCGGCTTTGATGACCAACCTGCTCCCAGGAGCCTGGTCTCCCATTTAAATATGTTAATGAGGTTGCATGCTCAAGACCATTTCTGTGTTCCAGCTTTAACCCTGGCTGGGCTTCCTGGCCCTTGGGCAACTGGCAAGACCACTGCTGGAACAGCTAAGTGTCTTTCTAGCACTCCTTGTGGGCCAAGAGGAGCAGGAGTACTTTCCTCGAGCCCACCAAGCTACCTTGTTAACCTCCTCCCCACAGTGATTGGACCCACCCCCTTTAGTTTGCCATCCTCTTCGACCTACACTTTCCTCCCTGGCTGCCAACCCATACATCCACCAAATCATGAACAAATCAAATCATGTTCTCCTCCCACTCACCCCTATCCCCGGTGATCTTCTCCCCTTATCCCTGCTCCCTTCTCTGCACTTCTTAGTACTGTGAGCCTATCCTCCTGATAACCAACCACCCGCTCAACCTGGCTGGCTGCAGCCAAGAAATAGATTCCAAAAATGGTTATCAGGGAAGTGAGGGAAACCTGTACTCCTGGTTTTCCTGACTGCTAAACTGCATCCTCTCCCACCTCCACTCCACATAGCCCCCATCCTTCTCTACCTCCCCCTATTACCTGGTTGTAAATATCAGGCCCTAAATTTGCTGAAACCTGTAGAAGGCTTTTGATCACCAGCTTTGGAAGCACCACGCGTAAACAAGGAGCAGCAGTGAAGGGTAGAGGCAGAAGTATAATTGTTGCAGTGTTGAAGTGGAAATCAAGGGAGGAAAAGTGGAGGCATTTTTATCCTAACCCGCCTCTTGGGAAACTGATAGGGTTGAGTGCAGCCTTGGTTATACACCCTACATGGTTGAAGTAATACTGAACAGGGAGTGGCATTTTACTCATCAGGGCTAATTTTCATGAGTTGGGACACAGAGTTAGGAAATTCCCTGACTCCGCAAATCCGACTCAGGAGAAAATGCCCTGAATGGTCGTATTTTCATTTTGAAGGCTGGATGCTAACTGCAGTTGGGCCCGCAGCCCCAAAAATGGTGCGGAAGCAGCCACAGGAGTTGCCAGATACTAAGGTGGGCTGGTAAAAAGGCTGCTCAGGGACTTCATCCCAGCTGTAATAAAAGCAATAAAACAAGAAACAGCTCTCTAGCCCTCACCCCCCACAAACTTTTCATGCCAACCCATGCCACTTAATGCCCCTCTATCCACCCTCCATGGCTTCTCATTCCCTCCATGCCAGCATAGTGCCAATGCATTGCAACCCACTACCTCCCACTCAGCCCATGTATTTTATTGTTCCTATGCCAACTTAATGCCAACTCATGACAGCTCATGCCCCCACACCACCACCCATTGCTCTTACACCCTCCATGTCAATTCATCCAATATCCACCATAGGCAGATCTCAGGAGCCAAGCTGAGATTAAATAAAATAAAGTTGTATGTATCTATTACAGAGCTCACTATATTAAAAAAAACTCTTATTGACAAAACCCATTTGCTACATTTAAATCCCTTCAAGTGCTTAATCTTTTGTAAAAAACAAACAAACACCTGTATCCATTGCCCCACATCAACCACAGCTAATCCATTTATAACCACTCTGGAGCTGTCAATCAAACTGTGGGCTTGCAGACCCCCACCCCCCACTGTGATAATGGTAGGTTGTGGATGCAGTCAAGCACCACTAATCCTATAATGATAGTCCTCAGGCTTATGTCAACAAACATCTACTGAAATTGTAAGCACCATTTTTGTTTCATCTGAGAGTCACAACAGGCTTTTTTTCCCCAAAATTTAAAGGGCAGGAGGTTTAAATGACATGACAGCTTGATAATTCCACACAACTTATCCACCTTTAATGCACATTAACATCCGTTATTAATAATCCCAAAGGATAACTGAACCTCTCCAAAAGGGTGCCTGTTCACTCCCAAGAAATCCCGATAGGTTTATACCTTTCTCTCAAATGTCTAAAGCCCACCAGTCATGTTTCAGAAATTTGGGTGACAAAAATTTGTTCAGTGTGAAGCAGCTGCACTCTTAAATGTGCTCCTGCCTCTGTGAACCATGGATGTGGGAAATACCTTCCACCGCTTCCCTCCACCACCCCCATCCCCCAGCTAAAATGTTGGATGCCGGTTTCGAGGCCAGGACTTCCAGAATAGGGGCTCCAGTGTCGTTTTGGGGGGCAGAGCCCTTCTGACTTGGTGAAAATTTGGGCCGCTCTGTACATTTCCCACCCAGTTCGTTGGGTTCAAATTACTCTGCAAACCTTGGGAGAAGTGAGACAAAATAAAATTGACTCTGCGAAATTATAAAACACTGGAGTGGCTTTGGGAAGTACAAAAATTATTTCTTTTAAAATAAGAAGTAATAATAGAACTTGATTCAATCTTAAATCTTAATTAATATTTGATGTAGCCAGTTTGAGGAGACTTGAAATTTATAAAGTGAGCAAAAGCACAGTGAACCAACAATACAAGTATGGCTAATTTTTAGAGCAAAAGATTAAGGAAATTTTGGCCATAAGTACTTTTTTTTATTCATTCATGGGATGTGGGCTTTGCTGGCTGGGCCAGCATTTATTGCCCATCCCTAGTTGCCCTTGAGAAGGTGTTGGTGAGCTGCCTTCTTGAACCGCTGCAGCCCATGTGGTGTAGGCACACCCACAGTACCTAGGTCGATGCCGGGTGGTCCGTCTGGTTTCATTCTTAAATTCTATTTACTCTATCCCTGAATTTCCTTGATCTTTTATGTTGAATCTGTAAAACCTCTGCCAATACCCTCTGGCACTTATTGACACAGTTCCTTCCATATACAGAAGTACAGCTCTGGCTAAGTTCCAGAATTTATGTTAGTTCTTAACCGACTGGAAATTTACACCTGAAATTTTATGTGCAGCAGGACTTAGTCATAGTTTTGATGTTCTATGGTGTCTTTTCCCCACTTCTTAAAAAATCTTTGCTGAGGCTTAAAATGTGTTTTCTGTCTTTGAAATGCATCAGAAATATTCCCGTTAAAAAGCCCTGAGACTGTTTTCGTAGACATTCTTCCACTCAATGTGAATGAATGATGCTTTGATTTCTTTATACTTTAATTTCATGCATAAAGAGAGCCTTGAAGGGATACGGCTTAAATTGAGTGCTTTTCTCAGGGCCCCAATTATTTACACTGTAATCCACTTATCTTACGCAGCTTTTCCAGAAAGTTTGATATGATCCAATGAAGGCTAAGGTTTTTGTAAGTTAGTACATAAGGTTTGTCCTAACTTTCTGGTCAGGCCATTTCAGGACAATATTTTTGTGTTTTATGGTGGAAGTAGATGCAATCCATTTCATTTGTATTCTTTAACCAGGCATGTTGGTCATTTTAGTTTACTATCTTTTTCCCTGATGAATGTCACTAACATGGGTGCAAGGATGAAAAATATTGCTTTTGATTTGCTTCTATTAGTGAAATTTTTTTTTTGTATCTTTGCTGAATTTTATGGCTGCAGAAATAGTTCATTCTAATTTGTGGCTCGATGGAATTTTCCAATTTTTCACTTGAATGTGAATTCACTTCTTCGTCTTGCTCAGATGGTAAGAAGGGTAATTTTATCACAGCTGGGTCTAAACAATTTTTGTAATTGATGTTTCTTGACTAGATTACTTTACCTTCCAGATGCTTGAAGTGTGCTGATGCTCCTTGTCAGAAGAGCTGTCCCACTAATCTGGACATAAAGTCATTTATCACCAGCATTGCAAACAAGGTAGGAAATGACTCGTATTTAGGTCCATCTGTAAAGGATAAATGATGTGAAATAGGGCTTACCAGAATTAAATCCCTGAAGCAAAGCTGCAACCAGTTCAGGAGGCTTGGTTCAGATGCCACAGGATGGTAATGGGGTGGTAAACCCCAGGTCAAACCCATCCATTTTATTTCTGTTGTATTGAGGATTAAAAATTTTTGCTCATGCTATTCAGAATTTTCATTGACTTGTAAACCTTGTGGTATTAAAGAATTTACTTCTGGATGAAAATCTTAACCAGACATGATTCCTTCATTTACATGAGCAATGTGGATTGTATGTTACTTCACATTTATTTGTCTAAGCTGATACCACATGTGAAATCTAGCATGTATTAAACAAAATCCTTGATTCAGACTGTTCCAGTTGACAATGTGATTAAGTGTTCAGAAATCACTGATACAACCTATTTTATTAAAAGTAAAAAAAAAAGCAAAATGTCAAAAGGACAATTTTTAGAGTACATAACCACTACCAAACACCCCCACCCCTGCACCCACCTCCCCCACCCCCACACCCACCACCCCACACCCCCCGCACCCACCCAACCACCCACCCCACTAAATAATGTCAGATACCCAATATCTTACCTTTCAACCTACAAAGCTCAAGCTATATTAGAATAAGTGGCTCAACACCAGGCCACTGTAAAAATAATCCAGGCCAGCCAAGAGAAGTAAGTATGGTCCAGTGAGGATTCTCAGCCAATTTCTCTTCACTCCCTTCAGCAAGCTTGACCATTCTTTCAACCTTGATATCAGGTTACATAAGCACATTAATACGCCCAGCTCCACTGTACCACCACCTTTCTCAACCCCTCCACTTTCTTTGTGATACCAGACCACTTGGTCATCCAGTGTTGGATAAACAAAAAATCCCTCATTAAATATTGGGATGACCAAAGCCGTTGCCTTACTTTTGTTAGCTCCTGATTTGACTAGTTTAGTGCTCTCTTAGCCAACCTTCCCTCTTCCTCTTCTAAAGCTGATGCACATATCTTGACTTGCACCAAGTCCCATTCATCCTGACTTACATTGGCTTTCATTCAACCAGTTAATCCATTTTCTTTTTATATTTTCATCCTCATGTCAAATCCCTCCATGGCTTCACTGCTTCCTATCACTGTAACATCTTGCAACCCTCCGAGGACACTGTGTGTCTTCCGCTTCTTTTGCCCCACCCTTGGTGGCAGTACCCTCAGCCGCCTAGGGCATAAGTCCCATCATATCCTCCCTAAATCTGTCTACCCCCCAACTCTCGCCTTCTTTAAGGTGACCCATCTACCTCTTTGACCAGGCTTTTGGTCATCTGTCCTAATGTCTTCAGCAGCTCTGTGCCAATATGTCTGATTACGCGCACATGAAGTGATTTGAGATGTGGTACAGTGTTAAAGGATGCTAAATGTAAGTAAGTTGATATTTTACTAGACTAGTAATTTAGAGAACATGAGTTCAAGTACCACTGTGGCAGTCTGAGAATTTGAATTAATATTTTAAATTGTTTAGAAATTCAATAGTTCCGTTTAGGTATTTGTAAAATCAACTTTAGAGATGTTGGATTGTGGAGAACCCATCTGGTTCACTAATGCCATTCATCAAAAGAATTCTGATCCCCGTGTGACTCCAGTCTTGACCCATCCCAATCATCCAGCTGTCTCCTTGGAGAAAAACACCAATTTTTTTTTTCATGTTAATTTTTTTCTTTATTCTCTCATGGGATGTGGGTGTCACTGGCAGGGCCAGCATTTGTTGCCCATCCCTAATTGCCCATAAGCTGTGTGGCCATTTCAGAGTTCAGTTAAGAGTCAACCATATTGCTGTGTGGCTGGAGTTACATGGAGGCTAGACCGCGTAAGGATGGCAGATTTCCTTCCTTCAAAGACATTAGAGGCCGAAACCCTCACAACATTTAAGAAGTATTTAGATAAGCACTTGAAAAGCCATAGCATACAGGGCTACCGGCCAAGTGCTGGGAAATGGAATGAGAATAGATAGGTCCTTAATGGGCAGCACAGACACGATGGGCCGAAGGGCCTGTTTCTGTGCTGTATAACTCTATGACTCTATGACTAGTGAACCAGATGGATTTTTAGAACAATTGATGTTAGTTGTCATGGTCCCCATTACTGACACTAGATCTATATTCCAGAATTATTAATTCCCTTTACTGAAAGAATCCTGATCTATGTGACTTTAATTTGATTTTTAACTGCTATCTGATGTGGCCTAATAAGCCACTCACTTCTATCAAAATGCCACACTGTGATTTAAGAAGAAGGTCCATCACCATCTTCTTAGGGTAACAAGGGATGGGCAATAAATACCAGGCTTGTCAGTGACACCCATGATCCAAGAACGATGTGAAAAAAAACACCCGTCTTGGATAGAGTTTGGCTTTACAGCCATTTGTTGATGGGCAAAGGAGGCAAGCAAGATAAAACTGAGCTCCTTGCAGGCAATTTTATGGAGGAGGTGTAGAAGCTCTATTTGAGGTCAAAGAAGGTAAGGAGGCCAGGAATACTGATAAGAGAATGTAACCATCAAAGGTAAGAGGCATAAGCTTCCAAAAGGCATGAAGAAACCATTACTTTGACAAATTGAAAGAAGGAAGATTTGTGTTTGCTTAGTGGATCAGCTTTATGTGCTATATGGAATTTATTTTATGGCTCATTACTATTTGCATATAGTACTGTAATTTTAAGTTAGTTATATTTTCTCCCTGTATGTTAGTCAGCTCACTGTATATCATTAACAACATTTCTGACTCTTATCCCGGTAGGTGTGATCTCCCTTTTTTTTTTTCACATTTGGAAAGCTATCTGTTCAACCAAAATTTTAAAAGGCTCATCTTACCTACTGTGACTGTTTTGACCTGTAGCAAAATAACTACTGCAGCAGATCAAAGTAAGAAAAAATCACAATGCTTTGAATATAATTCAAAGAAGAATTTTGACACCCTATTATTACAAGGGACTCTATGTATATAGAATTCTGCAGTAGTATTCTTGTTCAATCATTTAAATGTTATAAAGGAGAATTACCATCATGATGCCAACCAGTTAATTTTTTGAAGAATTATAAGGAACTTTACTTTTTGATTTTTTAAAATAATATCTCTGAAACAATGGCGATATTGTAAACCAGGGATGCTGAGAGCAAATACGATGCTTCAAGTACCACTCTTGCTGAGATTTCGTGCTGTAAAGGAATTAAATATTGAACCTGCCTTATCTCGCCAGCTCAATAACATAACAGGTGGTGCTTTTATCAATTATGCTATTAAAGGAGTTTCAATTTTTTAATAGATCTGATGATGAAACACCCTATTTAACAAATATTGAACATTATTATGAATGCAAAGAATTGAAGAATAAAGTGTTGGAAATTCAGACCATTACAACTGCTCAGTCAGCCAAACATTTTCAACATGTTAACCATAATAGTCACAAAGCCCTGCCATTGCAGCCCAGCCAACTTGCCACTTTTCTTGCAGGTCTCCCACAGCAGTCATATCTTCTTGTACTGGGCTTTGACACTGTCTTTTACCAGCTGAAACCCATTACATTTTCATCAGAGGGTACCTGTCTTCAGCTATGCAGCATAAATAACCTCTTTTATTGCAATCTTTGAGATATATTTACTGTGCAGAGGCCTTGTTTCATTAATTCAGTGTTCATCACTCTCAAGTCGCCTATATATTCTCCTTGCACTATGAATTCCAAAGCACCGAGCTTATTTTATGTGCTTTTGTTGGGGCCTGTGTTCAGCATTATCCAGAAGTGTTAATTGAACATTGCCCTCGTACATTTTACTTCTCACGTCTGGGGGTACACCTCTCCATCTTCAACCTTCCTTAGTCAATCAAAAACACTCCCAGCTTAAGCATTATGGCTTTTCATTTCTTTCTCTCAACTCCTTCACTTGGCATACAATTTTCAGATATATTAATGTGTCTATACTTCCACTACCTCACAATTAAAGTTCATTGTCTAAATTTTACCATCATAGTCTTATGCTCTTTGCTTTTCTAAAGACACATTCTTGGACTTTAGAAATTTAATATGGAATCTGACCTTTTCCTGCCATGGAAAACTAACATTGATCCTTAACATTTACTTTTGTGTTCCGTTACAGTTGTACATGTATGTTTGTTTTTTTTCAAAAAATGAAAAGCACCTTGCCATCCAAATATTGCCAAGCATAAGGAACGGTGGTGGCGTAGCGGACAAGTACTCCAGGTGCCCAGGATAATTCGCTGGGGACCTGGATTCGAATCCCACCACAGTAAATAGCGGAGTTTGAATTCAATATTTTTTTAAAAATCTGGAATTAATTGATTGTCATAAAAACCCATCTGTCTCCATGTGACTCCAGACTCACAGCAATGTGGTTGACTCTGCAATCACCTAGCAAGCTGCTCAGTTCACAAGGACAATTAGGGATGGACAATAAATGCTGGCCCAGCCAGCGATGCCTACATCTAATGAATAAAAAAAAAAAGAGAAAGCAGTTCACATTATGGCAATAAATGCACAGAATACTCATGAGTATTAGTATATGATTTCATTCCAACTTGAATACTGTATTCGTTTAACAACATTTTAGTATATATGGAAACTATATACAGAGTGTACAAACTTTGAATATCACCATTCCCCCACACTGCAAGCTACAAGGTTTGTGCAATAAGGCTTGTATTTCTCTTAAAAATGGAAAGGCTTGGTAATGAAGCATTTTAGTTTCATTGCTTGATTCAACTTGCTAAATTTGTGCCATTATATTTAAGGCTATCAGTTGCTCATTTTGATGGAACTGTAGCTTTTCAGCACAGTCTGGCAGCCCCTATATCCAACCATTTGGGACAACTGTCCAAAGATCACAAGGACCATGAATGCACCAAGAAGCCATTCAACTCACTGCTTGGTGGACATGCCCAGTGAAATGAAAGAGTCAGGCACAACAAACAGGCTAGCATAATTCTCACAACTAGCTTCCAAAAAACACACTCTATTTCTATGGTGAACTCTAACCCTGCCCATAACAAACACATAGAAGTGATACATATGGGACATCTGGCAATCAGAATGAGTGACGTTTGATTTCTGCTACTTTTGGGGAAAAAACAAGCAGTCTGGGGGCCAATTTTGGAGACTAGCAAACTACGCCTCCAGCATAGCAACTGATCATGACAGGCACCAATTCCAACAAACAATACCACCAGTTTTCAGAAGTCTCCTCGATCAGCCCTAACCCTAACTAACCCAGAACCTAAAGCCAACTAACATTGGGCAGGATTTTTCAGTTGGCGTGTGGGGATGGGCCCAACACGCCAACGCATAAAATAGTGCATCCCGATGTCATCGTGCTGTCCCGCGATATTTCATTCGGTGGACGCGCCACGCCCACCTATATGTAAACGGTCAATTAAGGCCATTAAGAAAGTAATTCATGGCATTAGTAACGCTGCCCATCCAACCTTAAGGTTAGCGGGAAGGCGAAAAGGCCAGGAAATCTCAGCCACGAGCGAGATGAGGTTTCCTGAAGCTTTTATTCAATAAATAAAAAAAATTTCCAGAAATATAAAAACATGTCCCATCTCATGTGACACAATTACTTTGAGGAGACACGTTTAAATAACTTTTTAAATCCTTTATTTAATTATTTCAATATCGATTCAATCTTCCTGTGGCAGCTCCGCGCCTCAGGGAGATTGAAGTGCTCTTTCGTCCACGTGCGCGAAAGAGCGCTGGCCCCGACTCTCCCTCCTCCCCCTGCCCGGGCTGGTAGCGCTGAGCACTACGGCATGGGTATTACACTGGGCAGGCCTTAATTGGCCTACCCGTGTAAAATGGCGGCGCGGGCGCCGATCGGCTGGGCCACCGCCTCTGCCCGCTCCTGCCGAGCCCACCTGCCGCCTGAAAAATTCAGGCCCTTGTTTCCCTCTCTCCCCAAATAACACTGCTTCCAGCGCAGGCAGCAGGCCTGATAAGGTAACGCGTTCCCCTCTCTCAGGCACTAAGGAAGTCAGGACATGCAGTGACTTTACAATTTATGGGATTATGCACTGTTAGGCAATTTGTGTGTTTGTGTACCTGTATATACAATAATTTTGAGAAGATTTCTATTTCAAAGCAATAGATTCTTAAATATATGTAGGTAATAACTTCATAAATTGAGTGCACATTTTGTGAACCAAAATTAAGTACCTGTCGATTATCATGTCAGCTAGAATTTTGGATGTTGGGACTGTCATCTATTTAAAACACTCCGAAACAAGTGTGCTACTTTCTCCAAATTAGCTATCGCTTTAAACTTGGAGAACAAAAGCATTTGATCTCTGATTACTCTCTCCACGTGAACAAGGCCTTCATTATTAATATGGAACATAAAAGATATTAGTTAATGTGATGCAGTTGCAGATGTGAATTTAGTTGATGTGTGATGTGACTTTTAAAATGCTGGTTTCTAATTCCAAAAACCTGGGGCAGAATTTTATGTATGACGTGCGGGTGTTGGAGCCCGCACAGCAGCGCTTAAAATGTCGCGCGCTGACGTCGGGCGAGCGTGCCGACGACAGCGCACGCCATCGCAATGTTTAGCTGGGCAGGTGCGCGATGAAGTGCGACGCACGCCCGCCATTAATTAAAGGCCTTGTTAGGGCCCTTAACTCGGCAATCGATGCCCATTTTGAGGAGCCCGTGTGATCTTCAGCTCAGCGCACCGGCGCAACGGGCAGGCGGGTAAGTGATTTTTTAACAAACCTTATCCACAGGCGGAATATGTGGGCTCAGATGGGTCGTTAGTGTTTTATCTGAATATTTATTGCTGAAAGTGCTTTAAACTTGCTTGTGTTACCAGTTCAGATCAATTTCCAACAGCTTTCTATGTACTTTGAAGCTTCAGCTCAGCAGTCTGCAGACCGTAATCTTTATCGGGCCTGCAGCTTTCCGGAGGCCTCCATTCAGCCTGGGGATATGGGTTCTGCCATCTCCAGTGAAGGCAGCTCCTTTGAGGAGGAAGGGAGGGATAGAATAAGGAGGAGGCCAGGAGTGAACAATCAGCCTCCAGGGGAGCCACCTTTGGGAGGCCAGGCACAGGCACAAGGGGTGCAGGGCCAAGAGGTTGTCCAAGGTGGAAGGGGCCGCAGAAGACACCACTATCCTGCTGCCAGGATATGCAGGCGGCGAAGCAGCTCCCTCAATATGACTGAGGTGCACTGCCGAAGGAGGCTGCGACTGTTAAGAGGGACAGTGAACTATATCTGTCAGATGATTGGCCCTGAGATCTCCCCTAACTGTGTGGGTGGACATCCCATGCCAGCGGCTCTGAAGCTCACAGTTGCCCTCCACTTCTATGCCTCTGGCTCCTTCCAGGGCTCGGTGGGTGATCTTAGCGGTGTCTCCCAATCAGTTGTCCACACTTGTGTCAAGCAGGTTACAGACGCTCTGTTCAGATGGATATTGACCTTCATCCACTTCCGCTGCGACCAGGCAAGCCAGACACAGCGAGTCAGAGGCTTCGCGGCCATTGCTGGTTTCCCCCGCGTCCAGGGTGCAATAGACTGTACACATGTGGCCATCAAGGCGCCAACAGGTGAACCCAGTGCCTTCGTCAACAGGAAGGGCTTCCACTCCATGAACGTGCAGATAGTGTGTGATCACAGGATGCAGATTCTGCAAGTTTGTGCAAGGTACCCAGGCAGCTCCCACGACACCTACATCCTCAGACACTCCCAGGTGCCGGGGCTCTTCAGTGCTCCAGCCCGGCTGGATGGATGGCTGCTGTGTGACAAGGGCTATCCCCTGCGAAGGTGGCTCATGATGCCTCTCCACCATCCAAGAACAGAAGCTGAGGAGCGCTACAATAGGAGCCAGGGCACCACAAGGGCTGTGGTGGAGAGAGCCATCGGTCTTCTCAAGATGCGCTTCCGTTGCCTGGACTGCTCAGGGGGCGCACTCCAGTACCCCCGAGATCACGTCTCTGTGATAGTGGTAGCATGCTGCGCTCTGCACAATCTTGCGCTGGAAAGGGGGGATGCAGTTGACGATGAAAACCTTGACGCAGTGGATGAGGCTGCACATGATGAATCCAGCAGTGGCTCAGAGGATGAGGAAGCACAGGGCAATGATGAGGGGCAGCACGCCGACCTGCTACTACACCAAGGAGGCAGGGACACCCGGGAGACTTTAATCCAACAAACCTTCATCTAGCTCCACACACATGGATCAGCAGGAGCAGCATTGCCTGGCGCTTCCACACGTGGCACTTAGGTGCCATATCTTCCACCTGTTCAGCTGCAACTAAGGGCTTAGTACAGAAACATCAATGTCCACTCAAACACTCATGATATGCCTGTGAACATACAAATGCAGCACAAAGGAAACACCCTTAGCCATGGTCAGAAAATTGGACTTTATTCCCACCAAAATAAACCACAGATGTCGCTCTGACGCTGATAATGAAACATTCCCTAATCAAGGGCCAACACAAAATCACCAGTGACAAACCCGTGGAGTGCCTAATGTGCCTTATGCTTATGTTTGCAGGTGCTACGTCTAGATGCCGCCCCATCGCTCGGACTGGCTTGTGAGACAGCCTGCTGACTCTGCTGTCCTGTTGGCCTTGATGACCTTGGTAGCTGTCCTCTGGCCCGTGGAGCCTGTGCTGGCCCTGCCTGGGAGGAAGTGGCCAGTTGCAGAACTGGCACCTCCCCAGTTGTCACAGCCTTAACGGATGCAACAGTCACTGGCAGAGGGGCGGAGGAGCTGCTGCCCTCATCCGGAGCGCCCTGAGAGGAGCTCGCAGCAACGACAGGCAGCTGCTGCACCGATGTGAGGTCACATTGGACCTCCCTGCTCACCGCAGATGGATGGGCACCGAGCTGGGACACTTGGTGCCCAGAACATCTCCCACATTGTGAATGACCACCCGTGGCCATTAGCGCTGTGAGGTCTTGCAGGTCAGAGTGTAACCCAATCAGAAGATTCTCAATCACAGAAGATTCTCAATCTGACCGAACCCCCTCTCCATGAGAGTCGCCAATCTCTCAGTGGAGGAAGCCTGAAGCTCTGTCCTGAGGTTCATGCCATCATTGACACTCTGGCTGGACTCCTCCACCACAGAGACCAAGTGAAACACACCCTCATGCAACCCTGCCAGATGCTCCCGCGCACCCGGCCGCTTGTCCTGCAGCTGCTGCATGGCTGACATCTCCAGAGGCTCATCATCACTGCCGGACTCAGCATGTGCCTGGTCCCCTGCAGTCCTCCGGCTGCTGGTGCCATTGGCACTCTCTGTCCGTGCCATCTCCTCCAGCGATTGTGAAGTGCCCTCTCCATTGTGCCCCGGGACACTAGCCGACGTCATAATCCCCACCGATGTGGTAGTCGCTGCGCTGGTGCATGGCTCACCGAAAGGATGTAACGCAAATTAAAAGTGACGCCCCTCAGGTGTGGAGGGGGGGCTCTGGACTTGTTCCTGGCAGTCATGCGGTGGTGATGCTGAAATTAACAACAAGGACAGTGCATCAGTTAGTGTTCAGTCAGTAACACCATTCACCCCTTTCCTCCCCAGCCTCATAATGCGCTCAACCTTCAAGAACTTAAGGAGATGAACATTGGTGGGGTGGTAAATAGTCAAGAGGAGGCCCAAACATTACACGTGCATACAGACAGGCTGGTCAGATGGCCTAAGGAATGCCACATGGAATGTTATGTGGATAAGTGTTCGGTTAAGCACTTGGGCAAGACAAGCAAGGTATGGGAATACATGAGTAATGGTAGGACCGTGGGAAGTCACGACGATTACAGGGACCTTGCTGGGCAGACCCGTTAAGGTAGCAGAACAGGAACATAAGGCGTTTAACAAGGTCGAAGCCAGACTTGCCTTTATTAGCCGAGGAATAGAATGTAGGAAAAGGGAGGTCATGTTGCAAGTGCAGAAAACGCTGTGAAGGCCACATCTGCACTCCTGCGTTCAGTTGTGACCTGCACTTCACGGGAGGGATGGCATTGGAGTGGGGAGAGTGCAGAGGTACCTGACCTGGATGCATGCTGGCCTGGAGAGTTGGAGTGATGAGGAAACATCGCAAACACTTGCGACATTTGCCGTGGAGCACAGGAGATTGACAGGTCACAGTATTGACCTTCATACCGTTATGATGGGCATAGAACGGGTGGACGGAAGGCAACATTTCCCCTTGGCGCAGGGATGACTAACGTGGTGGCATTTATTTAAGTTGAGTGCCATGAGGTTGACAGGTGAGGTGCTGAGCACCTTTTGGACAGAGTAATGTGGGAAGCACTGGCTGAAAGGGTGGTGGAGGTACAAACCCTCCTGAGTTGCAATAAGTCTTTGGATGTGCAGCAGCGATGCCATGGCATGTTAGGCCATGGGGATAGTGGTCACAAATGGGGTAAGGTGACTTTGGAAGGTGCTAGAGACGCGATTCCTCAAGGGGCCGAGGGACCTTTGTGTATGACCCACACGTCTGACTGTATCAGTCTGTGAATGAGCAGTGTTGCTGCATTAACTATTGCAGCAACCATCAGTGCTTTGAATGGTGGGGAGACAGAGTGGATGGGACTGTGGCCCTCAAATACCTGGCCGCTGCACCCCAGCCTCGCTGACACCTGCCGACCTGGCCGCCTGCCTCCTCCCCAGCTCCATGGCCTGCTCCTTGTAGGTGGTGAGGCGCTGGAGCATGGCGTGCCCACCACCAGTCCGCAAATGCTCCCGGCTATTGTGCTCTGTTTTTGCCTGCAGAACAGAGAAGAGAATTTATTGGGGCTGATTGCTCATGTACTCTGCACGTGCACGCCGCACCCCAACCACAGTGGCCCATCTGAGGCCTCCAGCGGCTCCTGTCCACACTACTGGTGATCAGTTCCCAGAAGATAGTACGTCTGCTCCCAACTCCGTCCCCCAACGGCCACCTTGGACACATTCGGTGTTCATCACTTTGAATAACACACGGGTCTTAGCGCCCATGGCAAGGAGGCGCAGCTAGGTGCGGCGCCGAGGCCAGCAGATGGCTCTTGACCACAACACCTTGAAGCTCCCCTTCCATCATCTCATCACCATCAATAAGACATGTGTTGGAGTTCTGAGTATGTGTCTAGTGTCCTCCCCTGCAGGTTGCCCCCAGACTACTCAAATGCGACAAACACCAACATATACTGCAGGGAGAACCCATCTTCTCCTCAACCACTAAGGCTGATGTAAGCATGGTCACTATCTGTTTGCCCACCCAGCGTGCGCCAAATGCCCAATGCAGTAACGACACTAAGACATGAGGGGGGCGGCCTCAAAGGCTAAGGCTACCTGCTGGGTCAAATGGCCAAGGCCGACATGGTCCTCACCCTTCCAGAGTGCAGCAAATCATTGAAGCCTTTACGGCAATGGGTTCCGGTGCGTCGCACAGCATCATGAGAGCTAACAGCCTCCGCCACCTCCTGCCACGCCTGCCTGGTGACGTGGGGGGACCTCCTCCTCCCATCCTCCGGAAACAACACTTCCCGACGATGTGACACCTCTTCGAGGAGGACAGCAAGGCAGGCATTGGAGAACCGAGGGGCACATTGGCCCCCCACTGGCCTACCCTGCAGCCTGCCTCCCTCCTCCTCTGCCCTGCCCTCCTCTCCTCTAAAGCCCGCTGTGCAGACTGGTCACTGGCCATGGTGAACAGCCTAAAGGAGGCTGCCTGGCCGCTCTTTATACAGACTGCCGGTTCCCCATTGGAACCAGCGGTCTGACCACGCCCGCCGCACATTTGAATTTCCTGCTGTACGCGGGAGTCTACAACATGCTGGGCGGGCCTTAATTGGCAGCGCAGCCCGTTTCGCCGGCGGAGATCGGCCAATTGGGTCGGGCCCGCCTGCCCGACAAACATAAAATTCTGCCCCTGATATCCACTGAAGATTTTGTGTGCTTTTGTTTATTGGCTTTTTCCAATGTTATACTTTTGACATACCTTCAAAAGTTACAGGTAGGGATTTTAACAGCAATTACATCTGGAACAGGAACTAGGGTTTATTTTAATGGTGGAGTTGTCAAACATCAACATTTACTTTTTCAGCAGTGATTGCACCTCTGAAATATTTCTTGACTGAAATGCTTTGGGGTGTTCTTAGAGCACGGAAGTTGCAATATAAATGCAGGTTCTTCCTTTTACAATGTGCAAGCACATTTGAACACATGAACAACTCGACCAGCTCGTCGGCAGGCACGGCAGGCTTCGTTAAAAATGCAAAGGCCGCCTGGCCTATTCGCCTGCCTGCCAACTGTAAGGTTGGACGGGCAGCAAGAAATACAAATTAATTAATTGCTCAAGGGCCTTAATAAGCCTCCTAACTGTCAGTGGGCGTGCTGCCAACTCTCGCGCGCACCCACCAACCAAAAGATTGTGAGTGCGCGCGATGATGTCAGGATGATTTTGCGCCCAATTGGGTCAGGCGCACATCGCCCGATGAACGTAAAACCCTGCCCCTGTGTTTATCTTGCACTTTGGCCGATCCCAATCATCCAGTTGTCTTCTTGGAGAAAAACACCAATTTGTTTTTTTCATATTTATTTATTTTTTTCTTTATTCTTTCATGGGATGCGGGCATCATTGGCAAGGCCAGCATTTGTTGCCCATCCCTAATTGCCCTTAAACTGAGTGGCTTGCTAGGTCATTGCAAAGGGCAGTTAAGAGTCAACCACATTGCTGTGTGGGTCTGGAGTCACATGTCGGCCAGACCCGATAAGGATGGCAGATTTCCTTCCCTAAAGGATATTAGTGAACCAGATGGGATTTTACAACAATTGATGATGGTTGTCATGGTCACCATTACTGAGACTACCTTTACATTCCAGATTTATTGAGTTTAAATTCCGCCAACTGCCGTGGTGAGTTTTGAACCCAGGGCCAGAATTTTACGGCCTCGCTGCAGCGGGGAAGGGGCCGTAAAAGGTGGGGAGCCATCCTAAACTCCATTGGCTTTGGCAAGAACGTAAAACCCCGCTGCCGTAAAGTTCTGCTCCATATCCCCAGAACGTTATCCCGGACCTCCTGATTGCTAACCCAGTAACATCGCCAATACGTCACCGTGTCCTCAAGTGATCTTAATGTCCTGATGAGCGACTGATTCAACTTCCCTATTTTACATTGCTAAAACAATTCTTTACACTGCAGTTTATTTAGCAAGACTTTTTTTCCTGCGCTGTCGATGGTTTCTTTAAATATCTTTCTTTGCTTTAAACGTTATTAACAAATAATGGATTAACATGTCTATTCAAATCATTTATGTATGCTAAACTAATTTAATTCTTGTACATTTTGCTGAAGCTTCTGTTTTTATTGATTTATAGAACTACTATGGAGCTGCCAAAACCATTCTGTCTGACAACCCCCTCGGTCTAACTTGTGGGATGGTTTGCCCAACCTCTGACCTCTGTGTGGGAGGATGCAACTTACATGCATCCGAAGAAGGAGCAATTAACATAGGTGGATTGCAACAGTTTGCCACAGAGGTATGTGCAAAGTATCTCAATATTACATACGTCAGTATTCAGTGACCTTTTCTGAACTTGTGTTGACGTAAATTTATATTTTCATTAGTTATGAATCATTTTTTTTCAAAATAGCTGATTAATTCACAGAACCGTAATAGTGACTTTCACACAGTAAAAGGTTATGAATGTTTTCTGACGTCGTTTTGTGACATGGGCCAGAGTCGGGGTGCAGGGGCGGGTCTTGCTCGCTGACACGTAAAATGACGCGCGGTGACGGCGGGCATGCGTTCTGGCGTCACCGTGCGTCATTCCGATTTTCAGTTCGGCGGGCGTGCACCGGAGTCGGCTGCACACCTGCCGAGCTGTCAAAGGCCTAGTGAGGCCATTTAAACATCAGTTAAAACACTTAACATAGCTGCCCGTCCAACCTTAAGGTTGGCGGGCAGACGAAGGGCCCAGGTGGCCTTCGCATTTATCATGAAACCTCATCCACGGGCGGGATGAGGTTTAAAAATTTTAAATAAAATTCACAGGCATGCCCTAGCTTATTTGACACTGTCACATGAGGGGACATGTCTTAACAATGTTTTACTTTCTTTATTTAAATTTTTAAAAAATCAAACTAATCCCCCTGAGGCAGCTCTGCGCCTCAGGGAGATTTCTGCATGCGCGAAAGAACGCAGGCCCTGACTCAGCCTACTCCCCCCTGCACGCACAGGGAGCGCTCAGCACTTACGGGTGCGCGTCACGCTGGGCGGGCCTAAATTGGCGTAAAATGGTGGCACACCTGCCCGCGCCCGCTCCCGCCCAGCCACCCCAACGGGGATAAAATTCTCCCCATGGGGTTTGATCTAACAGCATTAGATGTTTACTATATGCTGTATTGTGACCATAATTCAGTAAGTTTCAAGATACTGGTGGATAAGGATAACAGGAGTCCTCGGGTTAAGGTGCTTAATTGGGGGAAGGCTAATTATAACAATATTAGGCAGGAACTGAGGAATCTAGACTGGAGGCGAATGTTTGAGGGCAAATCAACAACTGACATGTGGGGGGCTTTCAAACGTCAGTTGATAAGAATTTAGGACCAGCATGTTCCTGCTAGGATGAAGGATAAGCATGGCAAGTTTCAGGAACCTTGGATAACGAAGGATATTGTGAGATTAGTCAAAAAGAAAAGGGAAGCATTCGTAAGGGCTAGAAGACTGGGAACAGATGAAGCCCATGGAGAATATAAAGAAAGTAGGAAGAAACTTAAGCAAGGAGTCAGGAGGGCTAAAAGGGGTCATGAAAAGTCACTGGCAACCAGGATTAAGGAAAATCCCAAGGCCTTTTATACATATGTAAAAAGCAAGAGGGTAGCCAGGGAAAGGGTAGGCCCACTCAGGGACAGAGGTGGGAATCTGTGTGTGGAGCCAGAAGGAATGGGAGAGATACTGAATGAATACTTCTCATCAGTATTCACCAAAGAGAAGGACTTAGCGGTCGATTTGTCTAGGGAAGAGTGTGTAGATAGCCTGGATCATGTTGAGATCAAAAAAGAGGAGGTGTTAGGCGTAGAGGTAGATAAGTCCCTAGGGCCAGATGGTATCTACCCCAGAGTACTGAGGGAGGCAAGGGAGGAGATTGCTGGGGCCTTGACAGAAATCTTTGTATCCTCTCTGGCTACGGGTGAGGTCCCAGAGGACTGGAGAATGGTCAATGTTGTTCCATTGTTTAAGAAGGGTAGCAGGGATAATCCAAGAAATTACAGGCTGGTGAGCCTTACATCAGTGGTAGGGAAATTATTGGAGAAGATTCTTCGTGACAGGATTTACTACCATTTGGAAGCAAATGGGCGGATTAGTGAGAGGCAGCATGGTTTTGTGAAGGGGAGGTCGTGTCTTACTAACTTGATCGAGTTTTTCAAGGAAGTGACAAAGATGATTGACGATGGAAGGGCAGTGGATATTATATACATGGATTTCAGTAAGGCCTTTGACAAGGTCCCTCATGGCAGACTGGTACAGAAGGTAAAGTCGCACGGGATCAGAGGTGAGCTGGCAGGATGGATACAGATTTGGCTTGGTCATAGAAGCCAGAGGGTAGCAGTGGAAGGGTGCTTTTCTGAATGGAGAGCTGTGACTAGTGGAGTTCCGCAGGGATCAGTGCTGGGACCTTTGCTGTTTGTGGTATACATAAATGATTTGGAGGAAAATGTAACTGGGCTAATTAGTAAGTTTGCAGACGACACTAAGGTTGGAGGAGTTGCAGATAGTGAAGAGGATTGTCAAAGGATACAACGGGATATAGATCGGTTGGAGACTTGGGCGGAGAAATGGCAAATGGAGTTTAATCCAGACAAATGCGAGGTAATGCATTTTGGAAGGTCTAATACAGGCAGGAATTATACAGTAAATGGCAGAACCCTTAAGTGCATCGACGGGCAGAGGGATCTGGGTGTACAGGTCCACAGGTCACTGAAAGTGGCAACGCAGGTGGATAAGGTAGTCAGGAAGGCATATGGCATGCTTGCCTTCATTGGCAGGGGTATTGAGTATAAAAGCTGGGAAGTCATGCTGCAGCTGTATAGAACATTGGTTAGGCCACACTTGGAATATTGCATGCAGTTCTGGTCACCACATTACCAGAAGGATATAGAGGCATTGGAGAGGGTGCAGAAGAGGTTTACCAGGATGCTGCCTGATCTGGAGGTTATTAGCTATGAGGAGAGGTTGGAGAAACTCGGATTGTTCTCACTAGAGCGACGGAGATTGAGGGGCGACTTGATAGAAGTTTACAAAATTATGAGTGGCATGGACAGAGTAGATAGTCAGAAGCTTTTTCCCAGGGTGGAAGAGTCAATTACTAGGGGACATAGATTTATGGTGAGAGGAGAAAACTATAAAGGAGATGTGCGGGGCAAGTTTTTTACGCAGAGCGTAGTGAGTGTCTGGAATTCGCTGCCAGAGGAGGTGGTGGAAGCAGGTACGATAGTGGTGTTTAAGAGGCAGCTTGACAAATACATGAATAGGATGGGAATAGAGGGATACAGACCTCGGAAGTGCAAAATGTCTTAGTTGACGGGCAATATGATCGGCGCAGGCTTGGAGGGCCGAAGGGCCTGTTCCTGTGCTGTACTTTTCTTTGTTCTTTGTTTTTCTTTGTATTGCTTATTCTGAAGAGCTACATTGTGGGAATTGATTCCCCACATGCATTCCATGCCATTCCTAAAAAAGGGCTCACATAATAAGTGCAGCGGATATCAAAATGTAAGATACTTTGTACATTGCTTTATTGATTCATATTTATTTGTAGAATGGCCAAACCTAATGAACTAGTGACTTTATGAAGTTAATGTAAAAAATCAAGCACGTGAATTCTAGCACCTGTTTTACCTGATTATCTTTTGAGATTTAGCTAATTGACCAGCATTGATTGCATGTATTTCCTACTGACTTCCTTGAAGCAGCAGAAATAAAGGCCTGAATGGGGATTACTGTACCCTGAGGAGTGATGTGTTGAAAGCATTTTCTTCTCCTTTTTAAAAAAGTGCACAGTGAGTAGAATGGATAGCGAAAGTTTGTGGGGCAGTTGCAGGTAACTCTTGTGTTGAGGGGGAAAAAAAGTCCTCCATATATAATTTTGGTAAATCATTGTTGAAACAGTCTGGCTTCACTGGTCAATAGATAAAATCAAAATACATGTAATCTCTACATGTACTGTAATCACAATGTAGAGATTAATATTCTGAAATTGCTGAGGATACAGCATAACCTGGATTGACTACACTTAACTAGTGCTCTGCATTTGGCTTCAGAAAGTGTAATATTGTGCACAACAGGATAGAAATTAATGTTGACAAAGTGACTGAAGGAGTGCTTATCGCATTCATCCAAATTTGTCTTTCTATTTTAATGGAGATACTAATGCATTTAAAACAAACTGGTTAAATCCTGTGCCAAATCATTTAGTTGGAACACATTAAGCATTCACATACTAATAATCACCAAAAATAATTTATGCCCTGATATATTTTGACAGAAACTAATTTCACTGTAAATTCTAGGAAAAGGTGAGATTAGACAGTGTTTTTAAAGATTACTACAACTGCTGCAATACTTCTGCTGTTTAGAAAGCCATGCACATTTAAATAAAGGTCATAAGGTAGTTCAGTCACAATAAAAATTCTCTGCATGAATTTTGTAGTAGTTTGTGGCAAGATTGAGTATATTTATCTAGTTTATTATTGGTTATACTTGTGTTATTGATGGCAGAGGAAAGAAAATAGCTTTCTGCAGAATATGCTGACATAACATGTGATGGAGTACTTCACACCAAAACCAGTGATAGTATTAATGACAACTGTAAGGTGTCTGTTATTGCAGACGTGGTGCTTTTGACAGTGAACGTCTGTCACCCAATACTGGTAAAGTAGTGATGATTGTGGCTGCCTTTTGTGCAGCTAGTCCGTCTGCATGATAAATGTCAGATTCAGTATTAGAAATATAGGCTTACATAAAGAAAGAAGATTAGGCTTATAATAGGTGTCATGGTTGTGATAAATCCAATAGCAAAATGAATAGTGTTTAGAGAACAGGTACAAGTAATAACTTGGGACTTGATTTGTGACTTTAGTCTGTCTTATAATAAGGTTTGTGTAATAAGGTTTGTATTTCTCTTAAAAATGGAAAGGCTTAGTAATGAAGCATTTTAGTTTCATTGCCTGATTCAACTTGCTAAATTTGTACCGTTATATTTAAGGCTATCAGTTGCTCATTTTGATGGAGCTGTAGCTTTTCCACATAGCCTCCAGCCCCTATATCCAACCATTTGGGACAACTGTCCAAAGATCACAAGGTCCATGAATGCACCAAGAAGCCATTCAACTCACTGCTTGGTGGACATGCCCAGTGAAGTGAAAGAGCACAATAACCAGGCTAGCATAATTCTCACAACTAGCTTCCCTGGTTCTCTATGGTGAACCTTAGCCCTGCCCATCACAAACACATAAGTGGTACATATGGGACACCTGACAATCAGAATGAGTGATGTTTGACTTCTGCTATATTTGGGGAAACAACAAGCAGTTTGGGGTCCAATATTGGAGACTAGCAAACGACACCCCCAGCACAGCAAGTGATCGTGACAGGCACCAATTCCAACAAACAATACCACCAGCTTTCAGAAGTCTCCTCGATCAGCCCTAACCTTAACTGACCCAGAACCTAGAGCCAAGTAACCTTGTTTCCCCTTCTCTCCAACTAACATCCCTTCCAGTGCAAGTAGGCCTGATAGGATAATGCGTTCCCCTTCTCAGGCACTGAGGAAGTCGGGACATGCAGTGACTTCACTATTTATGGGATTATGCACTGTTAGGCAATTTGGGTCTTTGTATACGTGTATATGCAATAATTTGAGAAGATTTCTATATCAAAGCAATGGATTCATAAATATACATATGTAATAGCTTCATAAATTGGGTGTACATTTTGTGAACCAAGATTAAGTACCTGTTGATTACCATGTCAGCTTGAGGGCAGGATTTTCCCCCCATCGGGGACGTAGTTGAATTGCGGGCGCGCGCAGGAGTGCCCCCAATTGGGGGCACGGTGACATTTTATATGGGCGGGCCAATTAAGGCCCTCCCAGCGTGACGTCTGAATAGAAGCGCTATGCATTCCCTGTGCGGGTGGGGGGGGGAGGGGGATTCTCTAAACCTAAGAGTGCGCTCTTTCGCGCATGCACTCGAAAGAGCGCGCTCATCTCCCTGAGGCTAAGTGCAGCCTCAGGGAGATTGGCTGTTCTGTCACAAATATTAAAAATAGAAAAAAAAATTCCTGACATGTCCATAATTTAAAAAAAAACTTTAATAAAATTTTTAAAAACCTACATGAAACCTCATCCCGCCCGTGGATGAGGTTTCATGCTTTTCCTAATTCCTGCCGGGGCTCCTGGCCTGCCCACCAACCTTAAGGTTGGACGGGCAGATCCATTAATTAGCTAAATGACTCTGTCAATGGCCTCAATTGGCCATTGACAGGTCGGCGGGCGCACAGCTGATTTTGCTGCGCCCCGGCCTACCGGAAAGTTTAAATGGGGCGGGATGACGTCAGGAGTTCCGCCCGATGTCACCGCGTGTCACTTTACGCGTCGGCGAGCAGGCCCCGCCCCCTGCTCACCGACGGGAAAATCCTGCCCAGAATTTTGGATGTTGGTACTGCCATCTATTTAAAACACTCCAAAGCAAGTGTGCTACTTTCTCCAAATTAGTCATCACTTTGAACTTGGAGAATAAAAGCATTTAATCTCCAATTACTCACTCTGCGTGAACAATACCTTAATTATTAATATGGAATATAAAACATATTAGTTAATGTGATGCCATTGCAGATTTGAATTTAGTTGCACTGTAATATGACTTTTAAAATCTGGATTTTAATTCCAAAAACCAAATCCACTGAAGATTTTCTGTGCTCTTTTTTATTGGCTTTTTCCAATATTATACTTCTGGCATAACTTCAAATGTGAAAGTTACCATTAAGGATTTTAACAGCAGTTATGTTTGGAAAAGGAACTAGGGTTTTTTTTAATGGTGGAGTTGTCAAGCATAAACATTAACTTTTTCAGTTTGATTCCCTTCCATTATGGTTGATTTACTAATATTAAACGAATAGGCAAACTTGCTGAAATAAAAGCAAAATACTGTGGATGCTGGAAATCTGAAATAGAAACAGAAAGTGCTGGAAAAACTCAGCAGGTCTGATAGCATCTGCGGAGAGAGAAACAGAGTTAGTGTTTCGAGTCTGTATGACCCCTCTTCAGAGCAACTTGCTTTCTTCCTTTGTCCAGATTTTAAAGTCAGAAGGTTTTTTTTAATTAATTAAGAAAGGCAGGAACAAAGTTATGTTTTATAGAAGTAAGACTTTAAATGGGTGAAGTAAGTATGAGGCTTCATTGGTAGTATTCACCTCTGACAATGAACTGAGAGTGAACCACTCAGATGTAATTTGGGTTTTGAGAGCCTGTTGATACTGGTTCTTCCGAACCCAATCTTACTTCCTAGGTTTAAATTGAAGACTGCTGGCATTCAAATGGATGTTACCAATTCTGAAAAGAACAGGGAGTTTTAATTCATATTCTCCCTTGAGCGACAACACCAATCAGTATAACTAGCCATTACGGTGCAACCTTTGCAATTCCATGAGGCTCTGAATGGATCCAGTGATACTTTTATCTTGTAAAATGTAGCTTCTCCAATCTGAACCTTTGTATAGGTTTCCCAAAAGCCCAATACCGCCCCTGTTTATCTCAATAGCCCAGAATTTGCAGTAGTAATGATGCTGAGGCTGTGGGTGCTCATCATTATTATTGTTTAAAACTGATACCAACTGCTACATGTGCGCAGTTCAACTTGAACATCCAGACGTTGCTGTCTGTGGTCCCCTGCTCCTCCTTAGACTGCATTTTTGCAGCCTTAGCAGATGAAATCATTTAGAAATCACTGATGTCACTTGGCTTCAACTAGTTACACACTATTCTCGCTGCACAGAACAATGATAGTTAAGCTTCGTTCAATCAGGGGTGACGGTATTTAACGCCATGAAGTCTTAATTATTAGTGAACAACCTCCCTGGCCCTGAAAAACTAATTTTATAGGTTTGGAGTCTTATTCCCTCCGGATATTTAAAATGAGAAAACTTTTAATAAAAATAAAAATAATTTTTCAAAGCTTTTTTCTAATTCTCCTTTAACCCTATGTGTATGTACCAATCTTTATCTTGCTTTCTGTACAATGATTAAATGTGATTTATATTCTCCACTTTATACTTCTTGCTTTGTTGCCTATGAGAATTCTTCAATCTAAATCTCTAATCAGCCTACCTGCTACCGGCTCTGTTGTTGAATGCCACAGAACCCCTGCAGAAGGTGCAAGTTTGAAATAGATGTTAGAAAAGAGGAATTCTAAGCTCTTCAACCTGCTAAATCTTTATGGTCAGTTTTCTCAGGGACAGCAGTGAGCACTGTTACTTCACTGCTGACCAGAAAATCTGGACTGTCGCTATTTATTGGATGTTGGGCTAAATTTTATAGGGCCTCCAGGAGGGAGCAGAAGCAAGGACATGGCCAAAAAAGTGGAAGGGAGGGCAGCTGTGGTGTGCCTGCCACCTTCTGACCACCATGGCATTTTGTGAGCAACAGGGAAGGCGGAGGACAACCCTCCTGACCAGAGGGTTTTACTCAAGTGGCCAATTAAGGGCCTTTCCCCACCACCACAGGGATTTTACCAGTGCCGAATGAGCCCTCCGCCCAATGGGGAGAATGTGGGTGAACCCTGGCCACCTCACTTCTGGCTTGGGACAGTGGTCCCTTGAAGCTCGATAGTAATAGCCACCCTGGCGGCAACATCTTACCTGCCTTCGCCGACCCCTTCACCCTCGTGTGATCTGCCTGACTGACTCTGGTGACTTTGACCCCACTTAACTCCTCCCAAGAGTGGCAACCAGGTTGCTTCTCCCAGCTGGGTGCAGTCGCAGCAGTGGCCAGTGCTCCTGGTGATGCAGCTGAGAGTGAAGGGCTGCCAGCCCTCGGATTGGCTGGCAGCTCTTGGAGGTGGGATCTCGTCCCTTAAAGGGCCAGGAGCCCCGATGGCAGCTCATTAGCTGCCCGATTGCCTCAGAATCCAGTTGGGGCTCCCCAAAATGGCTGAGGCATGCAAGCCTGTTATCAGGACCACCGCCTCCCCAAAATCCAGCCCTTTGTCTGCAAAATGGCTAATTGTGTTTGCTTGATGTACTTAAAATGCATGATAAGGTGTGATGATTGCAAGTTTCTCACCTAGACTGTGGTGTGAAACATTGAATACGCAATTTTCTCTCTAGCTTGGGGATTATGAACTTGTGTTCTACCATGGATTACTTCAAACCATGAATATAATTATCGTGTGTGTATATATGCAAGTTTTGAATCTACTACCTGTCTTTCACATTTTAAAATGTTTGCTTTGTTATAGATGCAAAACAGGTTTTAAAAAGGGAAAAAGAAAGCTAGACACTTCCAATGGGTTTTTTCCTGACCTTGATAAATCTAGCATCTCCCCAAGGACTGGAGTCTGGATTTACCTTTAGCTGTCACCTACAAAAATGTTCCTCCCTGATTAGCCTCTAATTAATCTACGGTATTGCCTATTTGTTCCTCTTCCCCACTAGCAAGCAGCTGAGCAGCGGTCTTAAAGTGGCTCATTTAGTAACCAAATAACTTAACTGTGGGTAGGCTTTCCCTGCAGTCTTCAGCCTCCCAAAGTCAGAGTCAAATGGGGTCAGAAGCCCCCAATGTGTGGGGAACAATCACCCAACTGTGATTCTCCACAAATTAGCCAATTACTAGCCAGAGGGGTGGGTTCGCTGTCCAATCAAAGATGGTGGGTAGGCTCTCGAAGTAGGAGGGACAAAGGATGCCCCCCCGTACTAAAGAAGCACCCTTTGTTCTTCGAACTTCGAGAGCCTACACACCATCTTTAATTGGATGGCGAACCTGCCCTCAGGCCATTAATTCGAGAGAGAGAGAGAGACGGTGACTCAAAATGGAGGTGCCCTCTCTCCAATTTTTTTAACTTTAAAATAAAACCTATTCTTAGCATGCCTCTGATAATAGGTCTTAATGGGCTTTTAAAAGGCCTTAATTGGCTACCTGTCATTTGCAGGCATGTAGCTTTGGTACCACCTCACCCATCACCCTCCAATCATGCCTCCGGGAAAATGGCCTGGAGCAGGGCGACGCTGGCCAACCAGTGTACCGGCAGTCGGACAAAATTCCATGCCTATCTGCCTCCATACTCGTCAAAGCCTAAATATCCAACCCTATTTTCTAGGTGCTAGTGTACATTTGAGCCGTGCAACATGGAAATCAGCTTGTATTTTAATATTTAGACATAAACATATTCAAGTATGGTGATGAAACATGCAATTGAATTGCTATGGCAGTTAACCACTAGCTTAGAAATAAATTCCAAGAACAGTTACAACTTAAGGCCAGGCAGAGCACCTACTGTAAAATCAAAGAGTTGTTCTTTGAAAATAGAGCTCCTGACTTTGTTTTATTTTTTCACTGGGTGTTGGCATTGTTGGCTTGGCCAGCATTCATTGCTCATCCCTAGTTGCCCTTGAGAAGGTGGTGGTGAGCTGCCTTCTTGAACAGCTGCAGTCCATGTGTTGTAGAAATACACACAGTGCTGTTAGGAAAGGGGTTCCCGATTTTGACCTAGCGACAGTGAAGGAACGGTGATGTAGTTCCAAGTCAGAATAGTGTGTGGCTTGGAGAGGAACTTGTTTCCTTGTTGTGGTATTCCCATGTGTCTGCTGCCCTTGTGATGGAGGTCACTGGTGTGAAAGGTGCTGTCAAAGGAACCTTGGTGAGTTGTTGCAGTGCATCTTGTAGATGGTACACAGTGCTGCCACTGTGTGTCAGTGGTGGGGGAGTGAACGTTGAAGGTGGTGGATGGGGTGCCAATCAAGCGGGCTGCTTTGTCTTGGATTGTGTCAAATTTCTCACGTGTTGTTGGAGCTGCACTCTTCCAGGCAAGTGGAGAGCATTCCATCACACTCCTGACTTGTGCCCTATCGATGATGGACAGGCTTTGGGTGTCAATGTCTTATCAGTTATATTGGTAAGGTTTGATTACATTATTAAGATTAAGAGAAACAGGTGATGGGTATTAATTGTCTTTGAGAGCATATAAATAGGGGATAGCTGGGACACTAGTTGTGTGGGAGGATTTCTGTGAGGCTGAACAAGCCAATAAACTCTCTCAATAAAGAAAGCCTCTACATCTTGGTTTCAGCTTCACCAACTAACTTGGATGCTATTAACACTGGGGAGTCAGGAGGTGAGTTACTCGCCTCAGAATTCCCAGCCTCAGACCTGCTCTTGTAGCCACCGTATTTATATAGCTAGTCCAGTTCAGCTTTTGGTCAATGGTAACCCCCCAGGATGTTGCTATTTAGGGGATACCATTCAGCAATACCATTGAATATCATGGGGAGATAGTTGGATTTTCTCTTGTTGGGATTGGTAATTTCCTGGCAATTGTGTGGCATGAATGTTATTTGCCACTTAACAGCCCAAGCCTGAATGTTGTCCAGGTCGTGCTGCATATGGACATGAACTGCTTCAATATCTGAAGAGTCGCAATATTATGCAATCATGAGCGAACATCCCCACTTCTGATCTTATAATGGAGGGAAGGTCATTGATGAAACAGCTGAAGATAGTTGGGCCTAGGACACTATCCTGAGGAACTCCTGCAACAATGAGATGATTGACCTCCAACAGCCCCAACCATCTTCCTATGTGCTAGGTATGACTCCAAACATTGGAAAAATTTCCCCCTGATTCCCATTGACTCCAGTCTTGACGCCATACTCCACCAAATGCTGCCTTGATGTCAAGGGCAGTCACTCTCACCTCACCTCTGGAGTTCAACACTTTTGTCCATGTTTGGACTAAGGCTGTAATGAGGTCAGGAGCTGAGTGGTCCTGGTGGAATCCAAACTGTGCGTCAGTGAGCAGGTTATTGCAAAGCAAATGATGCATGATAGCACTGTTGATGATCCCTTTCATCGCTTTGCTGATGATCGAGTGTAGTCTAATGGTGCAGTAATTGGCCAGGTTGGATTTGTCCTACTTTCTGTGTACAGGACATAGCTGGGCAATTTTCCACATTGCTGGGTAGTTTCCAGTGTTGTGGCTATACTGGAGCAGCTTGGCTAGGGGTGTGGCTAGTTCTGGAGCACAAGTCTTCAGTACTATTGCCGGAATGTTGTCAGGGCCCATAGCCTTTGTAGTATTGAGCGCTTTCAGCTGTTTATTGAATCAAATTGGCCGAGAACAGGCATCTGTGATGCTGCGGACCTCAGGAGGAGACCAAGATGGATCATCTACTTGGCATTTCTGATTGAAGGTGGTTGCAAATGCTTCAGCCTTAGCTTTTGCACTGATGTGCTGGGCTCCCCCATCATTCAGGAAGGGGATATTTGTGGAGCCTCTTCCTTCCGTGAGTAGTTTAATTTTCCACCACCATTCACGACTGGATGTAGCAGGACTGCAGAGCTTAGATCTGATCTGTTGATTGTGGGATCGCTTAGCTCTGTCTATCACTTGCTGCTTCTGCTGTTTGGCATGCAAGTAGTCCTGTGTTGTAACTTCACCAGGTTGACACCTCATTTTTAGGTATGCCTAGTGCTGCTGCTGCAATGTTCTTCTGCACTATTCATTGAACCTTAATTGTGTAAAGACTGTGAGAGGCAATATAGCTCATGTTTATTATTAATAATTCTTTGTTCATTTTTTTACTGATCAAAAATATCAAGGCTAACATATATCTAAAAATGCGACCATGTATTTTTTGTGGGTTGAGTTGTATTTGAAAAAAATGCAAGACAGCAAGCTCCGGAATTCCTTTCTACACCCCTCTATCCTTTGCTCCTCCGTCACAGATACTCCTTACGCTTGTCTCTTTGACCAAGCTTTTGGCCACACCTCCGATTATTTCTTTGTGTGGTTCAGTGACACATTTTGCCTGATTACCCTCCTGTGAAGTGCCTTGCTACATTAAGGGCAATATATCAATGCAAGCTGTTGTATTTTAACTAAAACAAGGGAAATATTTATTGCTACAGTGAAATGGGATTAAGTCTGTTCTTAGACCAATATCTGTATTGTTTCATACTCAGTTGATGAGTCTGAATTACAATACTGTCTGTGTCTTACACTGAACTTAGTAATAGGAGTGCTCTAGATGGCTTACATGTATGACGATACATGGACTCCTGCACCTTATGGTCAATGTAGTATGGTGAACCAGTGGCAGTGATGGTTCTCCTATATGGATGAAAGAACTAAGGATCAATTTATAAAATGTCCAGAAATGCCAATGAGATTACCTGAGAACTTTGGAAATGTGATTTTTACGGTCCTACTGGTGTGAAACTGCCTACTACAGAATGTCTCTCTATTTTTGTTTCAGGGTGTCTAATTTCCAACTTTACTCCCAATTTACAGTGCTATTTTAATGTCAATCTGCACCCAACTTTATATTCCATTGACACAAGAGTGTTAGCATAGCTGCAGTCTGAGAGCTCGAATGGACATGAAATCACAATTGTTTTTCACCTTAGTAGCTACTCATTGCCATGGAGATATCACGTACTATTTGACGGACTCATTCAGTTCCAATCAGCATTTGCCTCGGTAGAATCATTAATAGAATTATCAAAATGAGGAAGTTAACATCAGGTTCCCCAGAGGACCGGAAACCTCTCGATGGAACCTGGTGAAGCATGCTATTACTGGGGAGGCTGAGGGTAACATGGGCACTTTGTTCACTGAGATCAAATAATTCTTTCATGCTTAGGATTTAGAAGTTGCTGCTTGTTCCCTGAGCCCAACATTCAAAGTGTAATTTACATGCATGAGGTTACTTCAAAGCCTTTTGACCTCTGATGCTTAACCTTTAAAATGAATCAATAGTTTTGGAGATATACTAATATAATGATACCTGTAAAGCTGCTCCCCAAAATACTTTCAATAATTCATCAGTTTGTATGTGTGTATATGCAAATGTGATTCACGCTCAACATAATATGCCCCTACATATATACAACCATTTTAGTTCTTGCTGAATAATAGGGCAGAGTTTTTAGCCTGGCGGGCACGCGTGCGTGCGGACGCGAAATCGCACGAAATGACATCATCCTGCGCTCCTGCGATATTTCGGTCGGCAGGCACATGCAAAAGTCAGAAGCCACCTGCCGACAATTAAGAGGCCAATTAAGGTAATTAAAGGTGCCATTTTCTCGGATTTCTCGTGGTCTGTCCAACCTTAGGGTTGGCGGGCGGACGGATTGGCCAGGCGGACTTTGCATTTTTCATGAAACCTCATCCAAGGGCAGGATGAGGTTTCCGTTATTAGATGAAAGAAAAACAAAAATCTGTGGACAGGATTTTTATCATGTGTATGTTCAGGTGACTGAATGTGGTGCTTGCACATTTTTTTCCCTGATTTTGAAAACTTTATGAACGCTTTTCAGGTCTTCACCTCCCTGAGGCAGCTCTCTGCCTTCAGGGAGCTTTCTGTTAGCGCTCACCCGCACCCGCACTGACATCAGTGCCCGCCCTATTCCTGCCCCCCAGCCCAGCAGCGCTAAGCTTCTCAGTGCGCATTTCACGCTGGCTGGCCGTTAATTGGCTAGCGAGCGTGAAATCGCAGTCGGGGGCCTATCGCAATCGGCAGTCCGTTCCCCGGCCGATCCCAGGCCTGCTGATCGTGCCCGCCCACTGACTTAATAATTCTGCCTCTAGAGATTAATCAGAGTTTTTAAAATGTCTTTTGCTGAAACAGTAAAAAAACATGTTTTCGATTTTTCAATTTCAATATTTTTTGCTCTCTTATACTCAGGTGTTCAAAGGGATGAAAATTCCTCAGATTCGGAATCCATCACTTTCACCCCCGGAGGAATTACCTGACAGCTTCCATGCTAAAATAGCCCTGATTGGATGTGGACCTGCCAGTATCAGTTGTGCTTCCTTTCTAGCTCGATTGGGCTATTCAGACATTACAATATTTGAAAAACATGAATATTTCGGAGGTTTGAGGTATGTTTTGCGTTTTGTTGACATGACCGTAGTTAAATTGAAAATGCAAAGTTGTGCATTCTGCCTGCAGTTTCATATTGCGCTTTTATCACCTGACGTCACTTTCTTTAACTAAAACTGTGCACTGCAAATCTAAATATCTTGCAGTTGACAAAAATGATTCCCTGTGCTTTTCTACCAGCTCAAGAATATAGTGTTCTGGAATTAGGGAAAAAAGAATCTCCTTATTACCCAATCATCATATACTCGTTTGTTTAGAATTGTGTAAGTAGCTGCAAGTTGTACCATATCACAGATACGTTGACGCAATAGTGTAGTGTTCGAAATGATCCTATTTTAAGATGTCCGTAAAATAAAGACTATAATGTAGTTGCTAAGAGGATATTATGTTAAATTTAAATCATATTTTCTTTCGCTTGATTTTCATTTTTATGAAGCTTACATGTGCACTACAGCATCATTGGAGAAAGCAGAGCTCCATGTATACCCACACGAAGCACTACTGACCAATCTCCAAATGCCGGTGACATTTTGGGAGATTGAAAAGAACAGATGCGCTTGTGTTTCTCCTCTGGTCACTTAAGACTGCAGTTATACAGCAGCTATCAATCTGAGACTCATCCTTGCCAGCTGCGATGCACAGATGGCAGAATAGATAAAGAAATCTGCGCATGTGGGTTACGACACATGAACAGAGCTCCATTCCTCCAGTCACTAATTTTTAATGTTGGGAAAGAGAGGTCTACTTTATAAAAATGTTAAACAGATTCCATGTAAAGTCTTCTAAAAAAAAGTTCCCGGGGCCCAGTAGATTTCTTGTGCACTTATAAAATGTGACTTTTCCCTGTTTTGATCTTATACTGAAGCTGATGAAACTCAGTGTTAGCTGAACTCTTGAAATGGGTCTTTTACTGTGCTTTGACATATTATCCAGCAAAAACCACTTTGTATCCGTGCAGAATGCAGAATAACTATCTTAAAATGTAGACTCGTCCGACTTTCTTTTACATTAAAACGTCCCTTTTCAGCAAAATTTCATAATGGCTGCTCATTTTAAGGTGCACTTTTAACATGGGATTGATGCCCAAGAGAATGTCACACAAATGTCAAAAGTGCAATATTAAGCCCTCTTACCATTGGTGTTCTGCAAAATCTCCTTCACCTGGATTAGGGCAGAACCAAAACGCTTATAGATTCATCAGCTCGGTGAAATGGTGAAACATCAAGCTGCTTTGAATTTTAAACGATTGCAATGCTCTCAAATGTTTGCTGATGATTGCACAGTGTTCAGCAACATTTGTGACTCCTCAGATACTGAAAGTAGGACAAATCCAATCTGGCTAATTACTGCCGTACCAGTCTACGCTCGATCATCAGTAAAGTACTGGAAGGGATCATCAACAGTGTAATCATGCTTCGCAATAACCTCCTTGCTGATGCTCAGTTTGGATTCCACCAGGGCCACTCAGTTCCTGACCTCATTACAACCATGAGGTCCAAACATGGACAGAAGAACTGAACTCCAAAGGTGAGGTAAGAGTGACTGCCCTTGACATCAAGGCAGCATTTGGTCGAGTGTACCATCAAGCAGCCCTAGCAAAACTGGAGTCAAAAATGGGAATCAGGGGAAAAATGTTTCACTGATTGGAGTCATACCTAGCACAAAGGAAGATGGTTGTGGTTGTTGGAGGTCAATCATCTCAGTCCTGGGACATTGTTGCAGGAGTGACCTAGGCCCAACTATCTTCAGCTGCTTCATCAATGACCTTCCCTCCATTTTAAGATCAGAAGTAGGGAGGTTCACTGATGATTGCATAATATTGTGACTCTTCAGATATTGAAGCATCTGTGTCCATATGCAACAAGACCTGGACAACATTCAGGCTCGGGCTGTTAAGTGGCAAATAACATTCATGCTACACAATTTCCAGGCAATGACCATCTTCAACAAAAGAGAATCTAAGCATCGCCCCTTAACATTCAATGGCATTACCATCGCTGAATCCCCCACCTAACCATATAAATACTGTGGCTACAAGATCAGGTCAGAGGCTAGGAATCCTGATGTAAGTAACTCACCTCCTGACTCCCAAAGCCTGTCCACCATCTACAAGGCACAAGTCAGGAGTGTGATGGAATACTCCCCACGTGCCTGGATGAGTGCAGCACCCATAACACTCAAGAAGCTCAACGCCATCCAGGACAAAACAGCCCCTTTAATTGACACCCCATCCACAAACATTCACTCCCTCCACCAGTAAGGCGCAGTAGCAGCAGTGTGTATCATCTACAAGATGCACTGCAAGAACTCACCACGGCTCCTTAGACAGCACCTTCCAAACCCACAACCACTACCACCTAGAAGGACAAGGGCAGCAGACACATGGGAACACCACCACCTGGAAGTTCCCCTCCAAGTCATTCACCATCCTGACTTGGAAATATATCGCCGTTCCTTCACTGTCGCTGGGTCAAAATCCTGGAACACCCTCCCTAACAGCACTGTGGGTGTACCTACACCATATGGACTGCAGTGGTTCAAGAAGGCAGCTCACCACCACCTTCTCAAGGGTAATTAGGGATGGGCAATAAATGCTGACCTAGCCAGTGATGCCCACATCCCATGAATGAATAAAGCAAGTTTTATGACAGTTTCCAGAGTGCAGTAAAGTATGGTTTTGAAAGATTTCCGATAACAACTTGCAAATTTTGCTAATCACGTTCATAAGCATCCACTACAGTATTAAAATGAATGATATAACATAAAGGAGCCCGGTTAAAATGGGACAAAGCACATTCATGGCAGGGGAAGCACTTTCTACTGAAATGTTTCATAATCCTAAAAGATTACAAAAGGTGATAACTACACATTTACTGGCCCATTTAAAATTCCAGGCCCAAGGTGTGTCCAAAATCGGCCTCAAGCCTTATCAACATATTTTTGGTGAGGGTGTTGGCTCCTGTCACTCGATCGGGGGCATTCTCCAGGGCGGAATTTTGCCCTTGGCGTGTGGGAATGGCAGGGGGTGGCAGGGGCAGTCGGGAAGTCGACCGCCGTCTGTGACTGACAGCGCACTGCGATTTCACACTGGCAGGCCGATTAAGCCCCGCCCAGTGTGATGCGCGAGCAGCAGCGCTGAGCACTGCCTGTACAGGAGGGGGAGGGGGAGGAGGGTGAGCAGGCCGAGCGCAAACTTCGCGCATGTGTGCGAGCGAGCGCTGAATAATCTCCCTGAGGCACAGAGCTGCCTCAGGGAGATGAAGAAGGTATTGAAAAAATTAATAAACAACAGAAAATGTAACAAAGCATGTCCCCTCACGTGGCTCTGTCACTTGAGCAGGGACGTGTTTGTAATTAAAAAAATAAACTTTTCATTTGATTTGCATTTGCTTTTGGAAACCTCATCCCGCCCGTGGATGAGGTTTCCAAAAGAGTGCAAAGGCTGCTTGGCCTTTTCGCATGCCCGCCAACCGCTAGGTTGAACGGGCAGTGAAAAATTAACGACAGTTGATAATTTAATGGCCTTAATAGGCCTTTTAATTGTCGGCGGACGGGTTGCCGGCTCCAGCACGTGGCTGCCAATTGAACTATCGCGCGATTGCACGTTGACGTCGGCATGCTCGGCTGACGTCATCATGCGTCATTTCACGCTCGGTCGGGTCGGGCGCGTGCCCACCTGCCGAGCTAAAAATTCTGGCCCTAGTGTACAGGCAATTCTGAGGGCCGGCTGGGGAGGAAACGAACAGGAGGGAGTGGTTGGCATGAGCCAGTAGTACACGAAGATAAGTCTGAGAAAATGCATTTTTGTTGGTGGCCGTTGGTTGGGCCTCAGCAAACGGAAGAAGGCCCGACTAGGGCATGATGCTGGTTGATCTCTGCCCCACTCTGACCAATTTAGTAGAGGGGTCCTGAAACTGTGCCAGGCCCATTGTAAACATATGCAGGGGCCTAATGCCTCTTTTATGCAATTGCTGCCACCAGGGACATCTGAATATCACCCCATACAGAGTCAGAAATATTTTGGGCATCCTTGAGCCACAGGACAAAACCAAACAAAACTGGGTAAATTTTTTCCACTTTATTTCTGAAAAATGTGGTCTAATAACCTCCAGTTATTTAGATATTTAGTATAGGGTATTATCTGATGATGTGATATCATGCACCTTTACTCTGTTGGCATTATCAAGCTATGTTCTGAAACCACCCGCATTTGTAGTGGGCTGATGAAGGTGTGAAAATCTGTAGGAAGTACTGCCAGTTTCCCACTTGTTTAGCACCCTACTTGTTGTTTAGCTCAGGAGTAGGACAGGAGTTTGAAGCCTCAATGTAGCTTCATGAACATATGCATAAAGGGCTCTGCTGGACACAGTCTGGAGTATGCCAAAGAAACCTGGCAGGGGACAAGGTCCAGTTGGATCTGCAAGGCAGGAAGCTATTTAAAAAGCACTTAGGCTTTAAGGGTGAATCCTTGGCCAGGATTTTCTGGTCCCACCCATGGAGGCCCAGCCCAGGCTGTAGATATTCTTGCTTCCAGCTGGGACTTAGGCTGTCACGAGCCTTTGTACCAGATACAGAAAATCATTGATTTTGCTCCCTTTATTGGCACCTGAAGGTTTGAAACCAGGGAACATTGGAGGAGATGCATTTAGAGGAAAAGGGGCGATTGGAAGGATGCCAAAAAGATCAGGCAGCCCATGAGGTGCTCCGAGCCCTGCTGCCCACTCCTGCACCCTAACATCTGCAGAGGGAAGTAGCAAATCTCAAATTGGCATATGTTGCTCACAGAGGCTTTTCTTCCCAATGATGGCTGTGCCAGCAGCCCGAGGTGACATGTTAATTAGAAGTGAGTACCTGTTTCACCTTTATGCTGGAAGGCTCTTTAGAAGCATCATAATCACAGCATGTCGTGTTTTACATGGCATTGCATAAAAGAAGGTGTGCCAACGTGATCCGCTTTGCCTGTTTGGACCCACCTACCAAGCTGCCACTACCATTTCTGCAGACTCCAGAAAACCCAACAGGGAATGACTGCGGTAACTTTCCTTTCTCATGCTCTGAGTCATCAGAGGGGAGGATGCCAAGCTTTGCCATCTGCTGCAACATCACCAGCGACTACCAGCAACACAAAGCTTGCATGCTTGCAGGGACAGTAACATGCCAACTGCAGCTTGAATCTTGGCTGCACCTTCTTGCAGGCATTCTGCAGTGCTGACCAGCGGACTGGTGCTTCAGCGTGGCACAGATGAATGCCATCCTTGCCAGCATCGGATGCAACACCATCCACCTTGACTTCAAAGCCATCGAAGTGCTGCGCCGCCACATATCTGCGCACTCATGCCTGCACCTCGGGGACCCTTTCCCTTTATCCTGGCCACCACATTGTAATATCTTTCAGCCTTGGCAAGGTTTGCTAATGGATTAAAGTGTTTATGGAATGCTTTTCAGCAAATTTCTAAATGTCTGCCCCCCACCTCCTCCACTTTAGTTGTCCCCAAACCTTTTCAATTTGTGTTGTGTACAATTTTTAGGAGCAAAATTCGATAGCTCCCAAAAATGGGGGTGGGGTGGGGTGGGGGCTGGTTGGTGTCGTGATGTGCAATTAACCCACGTACATTGCTTTTGATGCAGGTAGCACCTGCATCTTCCTGTTGCATGTTAATTTGCATGATTTCTGAATGCAACCAGTGCAAAACGCACCATTTGAGTGGCTGCATGCCTTAGGAGGAGACCCAAGTATGTGCGAGGCTCACAGCTCTTAAAGCCAGTCTGCACCCCTTAAAGAAGCAATGCATTCTGGTTGGAGTAGGTGCTGGAACTGTTTTTTGGAAAAGAGTCCTAGCTGGAAGAAGAGTGAATTACAGTGCAACAGGCGAGAGAGAATGCTACAAGGTTCTTTGATGCTGCACATGATGGATGAGTTGGAGAGGATGAGAGCTATGGTCATTCACAGGTGGCCTGGAGGTCCTCCAGACAAGCTTTGCAAAGGCAGGGGAGCCAGATAACTGGTGCGGGACAGGCAGAGCTGCATGTCCTTCCCTGTGAGAAGTTGCAAGGACATGGATGCAATGCTGCAAAAAAGTATAATGATGAGTGGGCAAGGCCAGTGAATATATCTTCAAATGCCACATCTCAATAACTACACTACTCGCCTCACACACTGTTCAATGCACCATGCCCCACCACTCACCTATCAAGAACCTCTATCAATCACAACTCATATCTAACATTTCAAAGCTTCAACTCACCCTCTCACACTGAGCATTGCTGCAAACTTCAAACCTACATCTCACAACTTGCATAGACTCCCAGCTATTCAACCACGGCAGCCACATCACCCAAACACTTTGCATCATACTCACTGATCCCCTTCCCTCTTCCTTGCAGGAGTAGGTGGTGCACAACCAGAGCAGCAGAGCCTAATCAATGGGGGACAGACTTGGCTTTATGCCCTTACAAATGAGAGAGAAAGTGCTCGTCATCATTGGAGTGGCCATTGCTGAGCCTGTGGCTAAGCCTTGCTGCTGAAACCATAAAAGAAGATGGTATGCTCACATCTACTTCTCCTTCACATGCCCCACTTCCCTCCCCGACCTACAATCTCCTCTGATTTGCAAGCTGTAGATGGTGGAGAAAGTGACTCGTGCAGAATATTTGAACTGGGGGCAGAAGTCCTTTAGAATTCCCTATAGAACTGAGCAACTTTAAAGAACTCTATAAAGCACCAAGCAACTCTACAATCGCAGCAAGAGCTAGTAGAAATGACTCAGCAACTAACCTGCAAGTTGTGCGTTAAATGGTGCTGGTGGAAGAGAGCAGACAGGGCAAGGGGTGGCCTTCATGCTGCTGAGCGTGTGTTCAGCTGCTTGTGTGTTTAAGAGAAGTTGTTGAGCTCCAAAATGGCAGAGCTGGCGTTACATGCTGTCTGATGTCACGATCTACCTACTGCATACTTCTGATGAACGTCCCCTAAGCATGCACAACCATCTTTACAAAATGGAGTCTGGCGTGGTTTGCACCAGAAGTATACATGCATGGCATGGTTGGAGTTTTGGATGGCACTCATAGCGGTGAACGACCATGTGCAAAGGAGCTGCACTTTGCAACCTTTGTCTCATACCAGTGGTGTCAATTCTAGAACCGACATTTTGCAACTAGCGTTGTAAATCATTAGACAAGTAAATTTAGACATGAAGTGTCAGCACTGTTTGCACTTGGGATTCTAGTTCCCAGTGCTAACTAGAACACAGTTCTTTTATACCTGTGGATGAAAATTGCCTCCTCAGTTGGGAACAATGAGGTACTACAATAACAGATAATTAATTTATTTATACCACTGGTGTAAAGCCTCATGGTGTACAATTTTTGTACAAACAACCTGGTCTGATATTTCCTTTCACCAGCAATTTAATACAATAGTAAAGGACTAAAAATAATGGTAAGTACACCAATAACACCATTTCATAACATTTAAAAGTTTAGTTCATCATGCGGGTTTATATCTGTGTTAGTGTACAGCAGTATACAGAATATGTTTAAATTCAAGCCTGTATAATGCAAACGTTTTGAAATCAATAAAATTTAGTTCTGTTTAACAATACTTTGGGATTTGTTATCGGTAATAGACATGTTTAACACATGAACTACCTTTGGCCTCTTTGCAAAAGTGATAACACATTTAAAATAAACAAATTAATTCCTTTATTTACACACAAGACAAAAAAAACCTTATACTAACCTGTTCCTACAATCACATAGCATCATTCATTCCATCAGTACGTTAGTAGACTGGAGCTGTGCTGCTTTGCAATGCTATGTATGATCAAAATTTGACTGAACACTTCAAGGATGGGAATTGTGTGAAATGGAAAAAAAAAACACACGGGGGCAGAATTTTGCCCTTGGTGGGCGGGCGGGCCCCACCGGCTCGGCAGCGGGCGGGCAGCCGACCCCCGCCGCCAAAACGGGCCCCGCCACCATTTTAAATGGGCGGGCAATTAAGGCCCGCCCATCGGCCTGCCCGACAGGAAGCGCTATGTGCTTCCTGTGCTGGGGGGAGGGATTCCCCAACTGTCAAAGTGTGCTCTTTCATGCGACAGGTTGAAAAACTCAAAATAGAAAAATAAAAACATTATTAACATGTCTCCCTCATGTGACAATGTCACACGAGATGGGACGTGTTAATAAGAAGCACTGAAACTTTATTGAAGTTTTTAAACACGAACATGAAACCTTATCCCGCCAGTGGATGAGGTTTCATGTTTTATCAGAACCCCGCTGGGGCTCCTGGCCTTCCCGCCAGCATTAAGGTTGGACGGGCAGGGTCTTTAATGATCTTAATTATCCTGTCAATGGCCTCAATTGGCCATTGACAGGTTGGCGGGCGGACAGCTGATTTCACTGTTTACATGGACCGGGATGAAGTCGGGGTTCCTCCCAACATCGTCCCGCGTCATTTCCCGTTGGCGAGCGGGCCCCGCCCCCAAATTGCCGACGGGAAAATTCTGGCCTGTATTGTTATCTCTCAGGTAGACAGATTTTTGGCCTCTCAGGGAATCAAGGGGAACAGGCAGGGAAGTGGAGTTGAAAGTCAAGATCAGCCATGATCGTATTGAATGGCAGAACAGGCATGATGGGCCATATGGCGTACTCCCGCTCCTAACTCTTGTGTTCTCACCCGATGAACACCACCTAAAAGTTGAAAAAAAGCATCAGCAGAGCTGCTATAATGAAAACAAAAAATGCTGGAAATACTCAGCAGGTCAGGCAGCATCTGTGGAGAGAGAAACAGTGTTAGCGTTTCAGGTCGATGACCTTTCGTCAGAACTAAAGGAAGGCGGAAATGTAAGAGTTGTAAGCCAATGGTGGATTACTTCCTGCCCTTCCCTCTTCCACTGGCTTAAAAACTCTTACATTTCTATTTGCCTTCTGTTCTGATGAAAGGTCATCGACCTAAAACGTTAGCTCTTTGCACAAATACTGTCCGATCTGCTGAGTATTTCCAGCATGTTTTGCTTTCATTTCAGATTCCCAGCATCCACGGTATTTTGCTTTTGCATCATTGGAGCTGCTTCTGCGTAGTACAAATTAACTTAACAAATTAAGACAATGATTTATGAAAGGTTATAACTGTATAAGGCATGAACTTCAAATATGTATTTTTAACATAATTGTTATATATTTTTGAACTTCTAAAGAGATAGAGAACTTTAAATCAAAATTTATTTTAGTTTCGTGAGATTTTAAATTAAGTTGTGAAATTACCATTAACTGTCATTCTATCTTGACAGCAAAATATTTTTAAGGCTAAAAAAAAACAGAAATGTGATAAGTGTGGATTTGCATTTGAAGAAACCCTTTTACCGTCATCAAGGAACCATGAAACATGCTTTCCTTTTTTTGTAGCACATCTGAGATACCTCAGTTCAGATTGCCTTATGATGTTGTCAAGTTTGAGATCAAGCTGATGAAAGACCTTGGTGTGAAGGTAATGGAACAACTCAGCCATCTCGCATGCAAAGAGAATGAAGAATGGCTTCAAGTTTAACTGAAAATTAACAGCAAAATGTCACATACATTAGTAAAGTGCAATTAAAAGTCGCAGAATTGTCGCATTTGGGGAAGGATAACTGCTTTAGTTCAGAGCATTTGTCTGTCTGCAGTTTGAATGCCACCAGTATGGGAAAGGGCAATCAATAGTTCTGTCTTGACTTGGCAGCATGTGATTAATTATCTGAAAGAAACAATTTCTTAAATTGTTGAGAGTATTCAGAATAATTAATGAAAATTTGTTTTCTTTTTAGCGAAGATGCATTTGTAGCTTTGTTTTCCATTTTACATGCCTAATGGTGAGGAAGAAAATAACAGGACTTAATCCTTTAATAGATCAAATTTGTTTACTCAAACAACCAAAAGATTATCAAAATCTGAATTTATAGCTGCTGCATGAAAAACAAAATCATAACCATCACCTTTTTCCACAACAAATTTAAAAATGAGCACCTGTGTCCTGAATATTCTCTGAGCTTGATAGTGTGTAAAACAAACTTTACGTTGAATATTGCAATGGCAAATTCTGCATTTTAAAAAAATTGTAGCAGTGTGTTGAAAAATGCTTTTCTTTAAAAAAAGAAATAAGGGTAACTACTTTTGGAAAATGTTATAATGTGAACAAGTATCATGTGTATTTTTAAAAAAAACTGCTATATGTGAACACAAAAGTATATGATCATCATTTTTTATCTTTTGGTCTTGTTAGATTGTCTTTGGTAAAGGTCTGGGAATTGAAGGAATGACTCTGGAGACCTTGAAGCAGGATGGATATGAAGCAGTCTTCATTGGCATAGGTCAGTGTACCAAATGTATTGGCATTGCTGAAAAAAGGGACATGTCTAAGCTTTTCGCCAGATTGTATCAAAAAGCATGTCCCAGCAGCTGTTTGCAAAGAGCCCGTGTTTGCAAAACTCAAAACACAGCGTCCAACATTAGATGTGATTCTGTGATTGGACAACGTTTACTAAATAATCCTCAGTGTGCTAAGAATTACGCTGACAACCAACTTAAGATTGTCAGTCGGGCTCACAATGTGGCACATCTGTGTGTACTGGAAGCTACGTATATTAATACACAGGGCCCTGTCCTTTGCAGACAGATAGAACATGTACATACATTATGCTTGTTTCAGCAAAACAAAATAAGAGACAGCCATTTGCTGACTCATTCCTCAGGGCAATGCCTTGACCAATCAGAGTCAAGTTGCTTGGTTTAAATTTCAAACAAAATGCTTGGCAATTAAGTGTCAGCCACCATCAATGGTGCATTCTCCATGGCAATGCCACTTGCCAACCAATCAGCACTCTCTTCACATACAGTATAAATTGTTGTTTTCCTCTTGTATTGGTATTCTTGCGAGTGTCCTGATGAGTGCAAGATGAAAAACTTAGAAATGTCTTTTTCAGCAAATGGCTAAATGTATTGGTATTCTTTTTTCCTTCGTCGACAGCATTTTCAGTATACATGTGTGCAACTTACTGTCTTTTTTAAATCTTTGATGGGATGTGGGTATCACTGGCAAGGCCACCATTTGTTGCTCATCCCTAATTTCTCTTGAACTAAGTGGTTTACTAGGCCAGTTCAGAATCAACCATGTTGCTATGGATTTGGAGTCACATGTAGACCTGATGAGCTAAGGATGGTAGATTTCCTTCCCTAAAGGGCATTACAAAAATCAATGATAGTTCCACGGTCACCATTACTAAGACTAGCTTTCAATTTTAGATTTTGTTAATTGAAGTTAAAAGCCACCAACTGGGATTTGAACCCATGTTCCCAGAGCCTTGGCATCTGGATCACTAGCCTAGTGCCATTATCACTACACCACCATCTCCTCATGGGTTCATTATTTTGAATTGGGATTTGATTGCTTAAAGCCACATAATGAACATTTCACTCCACAGGTAAATCAATTGAAATCTAAAGCCTAGATTTTCATCCTTTCTCACGCGTTGGTGCAGACTCGACGGGCCGAAGGGCCTCTTCTGCACTGTGATTCTGTGATCCGCGCATTGGGTATGTAGATTCAGGGGAATTCTCAACTCCGTAAACTCAACTTCTAAAAATATCTGACTGAACATCAGATTTTCTTTCCAGGGTGGTGGGGTTGAGCCAGGTGATTCTAGAACGAGTGTGGAGGATGCTGGGTTGGGTGGAAGGCCTGCCTTGGTGTTCTGACACTGTATTGAAGTTTAATAAAATAAAACAGAAAAACATAAAACAACCGTCCAGCCCTCACCACATCCCCTCACCCACCACACACTCCCCATGTCCCATTCATGCCAACCCATGCCACTTCATGCCCTCTGCTCACTCCCCATGGCCCTTTAGAGCCTCTATGCCACCTTATGCCCCACCCACACCCCCATAGCCCTTTATAGCAACTGTGCCAGCTTAGTGCCAACTCATGTCAACCCATGCCCTCCACTCACCACCCTTTTCCCCTTACCATGCAAACTTACCCATTATCCACATTGGCCAGAGTTCGGCACCCATGCTGAGACTAAATAAAATAAAGTTCCAAGTGTCTATTGCAGACTTTATTTTAAAATATGCTCTCGTTCATAAAAATCCATTCACTACTTTTCATTCCTTCAACTACATTATCCCTTACAATAACAAACATTTCATTCAGTTGCACAATCATTATAAAAAGATGCAGCGGAATTCATAGTCCCACTTCAAAGAATCAATAACCTTTTGGAGCTGTCAATCAAACTGAAATTGCAGGTACCCTACTGTGATAATGGATATTTATGAAATCAGTCATGCAGCACTAATCCAGTAATATAAACCCTAAGGCTTAGATCAACAGAGTGAAATAGCAAACAATTTTTTTTAACACTCCGGACAGTTTCTTCAAACAGCTAAAGGGCAGGGGTTTTAAATTCCTTGACAGCTCCTCGTGACAGTTAATCTTGATTTTTGACTATTGTTTTGACAGCTCGTCTTGACAGTTCATCTTGACACTTTTGACAGTTTTTGACAGCTCCTCTTGGTACATCATTTTGACACGTGTGACCGTTGTTTTTGATGGTTCCAATGAGCTTCACAGTTCCAATAAGTTTATGCACTTTTTACGCACATTCATGTCTAATTTTAATGGGCCCAAACAGCACCTGACCTCCCCAAAAGACACATGACCTCCCCCAAAGTTGTCCCAGGACCATATCTAAAGGGGTACCTTCTCTCTCTGAGAGGTACCCTGGATACCCAAACAAATCTACAAAATTCAGACCTGCTGCTAGTAGGTCTAACCTGCGCATGTCAAATTTCAAGTACCTCTCACACTAAAATTGCAGATGTGTGGAGGAAGCTGCTGATTTCTATGGGTAGCTACCTATGTGAAATGTGCATGCAAGAGCCCAACCAGAATCCATTCCCACCCCTGCAGAAACAGTAGGTGCCATGTTTGGGGGCAGGGCTTACAGATTTTGGCCTCTTCCACCATTTTTGCACTGACAGAGAGGCTCTCTCTCTCTCCATCGTGCCGAAAATCCAGACCTAAGTCTGAAGTCTTAACTAACAAAACATCTAATGTATGTTTTATCATCCCATACATTAATAAGATCCACTTCAGGTTTAGTAGTGCAAACAGCCTACATTGCCTGAAACAATGTAATATAAGTAGAAGCTCAGCCTTCCACTGCTGCCTGTTTTGATGTGTTGCACGATAGTACATCGGCATCATAAACATGCTCTGTGAATATTACATAATTTCAATAATAAATAAGGACTTTAATGAATTAGCATATCCTTTTAAATAAATCTTTGGAAAGGCATTGTTCAGACACTTTCATATTTTAAATTAACAATGAGCCCATTTATTTAAGAGAGCAAAAAATGTAGGGCTCAATCACTGAAAGTTGCACCACAGGTTAGCATCATCATTTTAAAAAAGCAAAATAAACACTATACTTTATTTTATTTCTAGGGGGATAGAATTGAAAAGTAGGAAAGTTAGGTTAAATCTCTATTGAACTTGGTAAGACCACATTTAGAGGACTACATGCAGTTTTGGCTGCATTTTATAAAAAGGATATAGAGTCCTGGAGAGGGTGCAAAGAGGATTTACGCGATGATGCAAGAAATGTGTGGGTATACTTATCAGAAAAGGATTGTCAGGCTGAGCGTCTTTTTTAAAAAATGTTTAATGGGAGTAAACGCTGACAAGTCACCTGGACCTGATGGTCTGCACGCTAGGGTCTTAAAAGAAGTGGCTGCAGAGATAGTGGATGCATTGGTTTTAATCTTTCAAAATTCCCGAGATTCTGAAAAAGTCCTAATGGTTTGGAAAAACGCAAATGTAACACCTCTATTCAAGAAAACAGCAGGACAGAAAGCAGGTCTATAGGCCAGTTAGCCTAACATCTGTCATTGGAAAAATGCTGGATCCATTATTAAGGAAGTAGTCACAGGACATTTAGAAAATCATAATACAATCAAGCAGAGTCAACATGGTTTTATGAGGGGGATTACGTTTGACAAATTTATTAGAGTTCATTGAGGATGTAAAGGGCAGGGTGGATAAAAGGGGAGCCAGTAGATGTTGTGTATTTAGATTTCCAAAAGGCATTTGATAAGGTGGCCACATAAAAGGTTACTATACAATATAAGAACTCATGATGTTGAAGTTAATATAAAAGGATGGATAGAAGATCGGCTAACAAACAGGAAACGGAAGGCCAGGATAAATGGGTCATTTTTAGGTTGACAAACTCTATCTAGTAAAGCACCACAAGGATCAGTGATGGGGCCTCAACTATTTACGATCTATATTAGTGACTTGAATGAAGAGTCTGAGTGTATTGTAGCCAAATTTGCAGAGAATACAAAGATAGGTAGGAAAGAAAGTTATGAGGAGGACACAAAGAGTCTGCAAAGGGATATAGATAGGTTAAGTGAGTGGGCAAAAAATTGACAGATGGAGTATAATATGGGAAGCTATGCAGTTGTCCACTTTGGCAGGAAGAATACAAATCAGAATATTATTGAAATGGAAAGCGACTGCAGAATGCTGTGGGTCAGAGGGATCTGAGTGACCTCATACATGAATCAAAAGAAGTTAGCTTGCAGGTACAGCAAGTAATTAGGAAGGCAAATAGAGTATTGGCCTTTATTGCAAGGAGGATAGAGTATAAAAGTAGAGAAGTCTTGCTAGGATACAATTCATTGGTGAGATACCACCTCGAGTACATGTAAAGTTTTGGTTTCCTTACTTGAGGAGGGATATACTTGCATTGGAGGCAGTTCAGAGAAGGTTCAATAAATTGATCCCTGGGGTGAAGGGGTTGTCATATGAGGGAAAGTTGAGCAGGTTGGACCTTAACTCATTGGAATTGAGAAGAATGAGAGGTGATCTTATTGAAACATATAAGATTTTGAGGGGGCTTAACATAGGAACATAGGAAAAAGGAGCAGGATCAGGCCATTTGGCCCCCCGAGCCTGCTCTGCTATTCAACAAGACCATGGTTGATCTTCAACCTCCATGCTAATTTTTTAAATTCGTTAACAGGATGTGGACATCACTGGCTAGGCCAGAATTTATTGCCCATTCCTAATTGTCCTTGAAGAGGTGGTAGTGAGCTATCTTCTTGAACCGCTGCAGTCCATGTGATGTTGGAATGCCTCAGAGCTGTTAGGAAAGGGAGTTCCAGGATTTTGACACAGCGACATGAAGGAATGGTGATATAGTTCCAATTCAGGATGGTGTGTGGCTTGGAAGGAAACATGCAGGTGATGGTGTTCCCATCCATCTGCTGCTTTTCTCCTTCTAGGTAGTAGAAGTTGCATGTTTGGAAGGTGCTCTCAAAGGAGCGTTGGTGAATTCCTGCAGTGCATCTTGTAGATGGTACACACTGCTGCAACTGTGCTTTGGTGGTGGAGGTAGCGAATGTTTAAAGTGGTGGATGGGGTGCCAATCTAGCAGGCTGCTTTGTCCTGGATGGTGTTGAGCTTCTTGAGTGTTGTTGAAGCCGCATTTATCCAAGCAAATGGAGAGTATTCCAGTATTCCATTACACTCCTGAGTGTGCCTTGAGAATGGTGGACAGGTTTAGGGGAGTCAATAGGTGAGTTACTCTCCTCAGAATTCCCAGCCTCTGACCTCCCCTGGTAGTCACAATCCTTAAATGGCTGTTTCAGTTCAGCTTCTGGTCAATTGTAACCCTCAGGATGTTGATAGTAGAGGATTCAGCAATGGTAATGCCATTGAATCTTAGGGGGAGATGGTTAGATACTCTCTTGTTGGAGATAGTCAATGCCTGACACTTGTGTGGTGCAAATGTTACTTGCCACTTATCAGCCCATATTGTCCAGGTCTTGCTGCATATGGACATGGACTGCTTGAGCATTTGAGGAGTCACGAATGGTGCTAAACATTGTGTAATCATCCGTGATCATCTCCACTTCTGACCTTATGCAGGAGGCAAGGTCATTGTTGAAGCAGCTGAAGATAGTTGGGCCTTGGACACTACCCCGAGGAATTCCTGCAGTGATGTCCCAAAACTGAGATAGTTGACCTCCAACGACTACAACCATCTTCCTTTGTGTTTGTATGACTCTAACCAGTGGAAAGTTTTCCCCCGATTAATTTATTCCAGTTTTGTTAGGGCTCTTTGATGCCAGTCTTGGTCAAATGCTACCTTAATGTCAAGGGCAGTCACTCTCACCTCACCCTTGGAGTTCAGCTCTATTGTCAATGTTTGGGTCAGGCTGAAATGGGGTCAGGAGCTGGATGGCCCTGGTGGAACCCACACTATCCCCATATCCCTTGATGTCTTTAATATCTAGAAATTTATTCATCTCTGTCTTGAACATTCTTAATGACTGATGCTCTACAGCCCCATGGGGCAAAAAAATTCCAAAGATTCACCATCCTCTGAATAAAGAAATTCCTCCTTATCTCAAACAGGACGTTTCCCTCTTGGGGGAATCTATTAGGTGGCACAGTTTCAAAATAAGGGGTCTCCCATTTACTAAGTGAATGAAGAGGAATTTCTTCTCTTAGAGAGTCATTAATGTTTGGAATTCTCTACCCCAGAGAGCTGTGGAGGCTGGGTCATTGAATATATTCATGGCTAAGTTAGACAGATTTTTGATCAACAAGACAGTCCATAGTTATTGTTGGGTGTTGAGGGGGGCGGGGTGGGGTGATGGGCAGGGGCGGTGCTGCATGTTGGCAGGCAGGAAAGTGGAGTTAAGGCCACAATCAGATCAGCCATCATCTTGCTAGATGGCGGAATAGGCTTGATGAGTCAACTAGCTCCCATTTCTAAGATGAATGGGGGAAGCAATTGATGAAAACATTCTTGTACTAAGAATATTTTTCAATTATACTGCCTTACAAGTTTCTTTCAGAACTGTTCAACACTTTCACAATATCCAGTAAAGGCTGCTTCCTGCTGAATACTTTATTTTATTTCTCTTCAGTGCTGCAGGAGCTGGGAACCTTGATTTCCCAGTGTACTTACAATGTGCCTATCAAGAAAATCTTGTAATTATTGAAGGTGCTGCAGCATCTGGGCAATTTACAGATTAGATGTCGGAGTGATATGTTGATTTCCACTTTGCAAAATCTTTTAATTGACCTAATTTTGGTATTTTTCTATGAATTTGGCTTCTTGTATAGCTGCAGCTTTTCTTAAAAGCATTCATTTCCAAGGTCATTTTGAGAAAAAAAAAGGGTGAAGTTCCTCCTGCCAAATATTTTAAGTAAGAAGTCCATATGAATAGAAAACCATGATATCCTGTAATCCACCTCTTTACGAAACTTGATGCCTCACTAAAATTGCCCACCTTCCAAATGTCTGGCTGTTGAAACCAAACGCCTAATTTTTATCTTGATTTTTTTTTTTGTTGTGCCAACTCTTTGAAATGTCTTTGCAATGCATAATTCACAAAATATTACGTGCCGTTGGCAAAGGTTGCCAGGTTGGCCCTGCATGTGGCGAGAAGGGCGGGGGTTGGTTGCAGTCTTCAGTACTGCTCTGCAGACGGGATGAGCAGTCTCGTTCCACCTGACTCCACATTTAGGTCATTATTTCTCTTTGAGCTTCTACCCTTTTTGCGGAGGTCTCTTTAAGGACCACCAGTTAAGCCAGATGTAAACTTGGTCACCCTGATTGAACCCAGTCCAGCACTGGCTGCATTCAGGCAGTCTTGTTTTGGAAAAGGGTCATGAAGTAGACTCTACATTTTCTTTTGCATATGCATAGGGACTAAAGTCTCTTTCAAGCACATACATTGAATGTTTATACTTCAGCCTTTCCCATCCTGGGCATGGCTGGCACCATGCCACTAACATATTGGACACTTCAGATGCCTGTAAAACGCTTGTCTTTCAGATAAGATGGTAAACCAAGGCCTTTTGACCCTCTTGGGTGGACATAAAAGTGCCCACGGCACAATTTCAAAGAAGAGTAGGGGCATTCTCCTCAATATCCAGGTCAACGTTCATTCCTCACCCGACTCCTAAAACAAATTGTCTGGTCATTTATTTTGCTGCGGTGTATGGGAGATAATTGTGTGCAAATGAGCTGTCTCATTCCCTGCATTAAAACAGTGACTACATTTCCAAAATACTTCATTGGCTGTAAAGCACTTTGGAATGTCCTGAGGGCATGAAAGACGCTGTAAATATACATCCTTTTAAATCGCCACAGCATCAACAAATTTCCATACCTCTGACTTAAAACTGTCAGCAATGCTAAAGGGCACCAGGGCTAGGGAGGGAAATCATGGGTCCTGGTGTTTCCAGGTCCCTTATTTCACACTGCACCGCCATGCAACCATCCCCCCCACCCACCCACTTCCGCGGCCCTTAATCCTCCCCCTCAATCACCAATCAATTCTCCATACATCACAGAAGGTCCTAGTAAAATGCTAACGCCTGTTGCTGGCATCTGTAACAAGTATTGTAAGCTACGTATGCAGCTTGGGTAATTAATATTAAAAGCAGCAACGGTATAATGTAGTGTTAGTTTGCATGCGTCTTCTAGATGATCCCACTGTGGCAATTAAACAAACAAGAGTACAAATTTTACTTTAACAGCATTGTGCAATGTTTTTAATTTGACAGGAGAATGCCTCATTAGTTATCAGTGCGAGGTCCTCAACTATTTACAATCTATATCAATGATTTGGATGAAGGGAGCGAATGAATGGTAGCTAAATTTGCCAATGACACCAACATAGGTAAGGAAAGTAAGTTGTCAAGAGGAGCTAGGGAGTTTGCAAAGGGATATAGACAGGTTGAGTGAGTGGGTAAAAATTTGGCAGATGGAGTATCATGTGGGTAAATGTGAACTTGTTCACTTTAGCAGGAAGAATAAAAACGCAGTATATTATTTAAATGGAGAAAGATTGCAGAACTCGGTGCAACAGAAGGATCTAGGGCCGGGATTTTCCAGCCCCTCCCTGGCACAGGGGATGTGGCAGGCCAGCCAAAAATCCATTGGACCTTTGGCAGGACTGGACGATCCCGACGGCGAGCTGGCCTGGAAAATCCCGCCCTAGGTGCCCTTGTACACGAACCACATAGTATGCAGGTTCAGTAAGTGGCTGGGAAGGCAAACTGAATGTTGGCATTTATTGCAAGAGGAATGGAATACAAAAGGAGGGAAGTTTTACTGCAGCTGTACAGGGTCCAGGTGAGACCACATCTGGAGTACACATGTGCAGTTTTAGTCTCCTTATTTTTAAAAAGATGTAATTGCTTTAAAAGCAGTTCAGAGAAGGTTCACTGGACGCATGAAGGGGTTGCCTTGTGAAGAAATGTTGAACAGGTTAGGCACAAACCCATTGGAGTTCAGAAGAATGAGAGGCGATCTTATTGAAAAATATAAGATCCTGAGGGGACTGGATAGGGTGGATCCCAGAGGACGTTTCCTCAGGTTGGGGAGACTAAAACTAGGGTGCATAGTGAAAAAATAAGAGGTCTCCCTTTTGAGACAGAGATGAGGAGAAACGTTTTCTCCCAAAGGGTCATTTGTGTGTGGAATCCTCTTCCCCAGAAGTAGTGGAGGCTGGGTTCTTTGAATTTATTCAAGACAGAGTTAAACAGTTTTTTGTTACGCAAGGGGAGTCAAGGGTTATGGGGAGCAGGCAGGAAAGTGGAGCTGAGAGCACAACCAGATCATCTTATTGAGTGGTGGAGCAGGCTCAAAGGGCCAAATGGCCTGCTCCTGGTCCTATGTTCCTATTTATAACACTGTGTAGACAACAACACTGATTTTGGCGACTGTCTCAACCCTCATTAACATGTTCTGCACATTGTGCCACATGAACACAGTGACAGTAAATTCATATTTGGAGGCCAGAATTTTCCCGTCGGCGATTTGGGGGCGGGGCCCGCTCACCAATGGGAAAATGACGTGGGATGACGTCGGGAGGAACCCCTAACGTCATCCTGGTCCCTTTAAATTTTCAGGAAGGCAGGCGGACAGCGAAATCAGCCAATTGAGGCCATTGACAGGCTAGTTAAAGTAATTAAAGGCCCTGCCCGTCCAACCTTAAGGCTGGCGGGCAGGCCAGGGGCCCCAGTGGGCTTCTGATAACACATGAAACCTCATCCACTGGCGGAATGAGGTTTCATGTTCCTTTTTAAAAACTTTAATAAATGTCATGTGATATTTATTAACATGTCCCATCTCGTGTGACATTGTCACATGAGGGGGACATGTTAATAATTTTTTTATTTCTCCATTTTTTTAACGTTTTTGACAGTGTCACTAATCTCCCTGAGACAGCACTTCGTCTCAGGGAGCAGTGCACTCTTTCGCGTGCATCCGCGAAGGAGCGCACTTTGACAGATGGGGAATCCCTCTCCATAGTGCTTCCTGTCGGGCGGGCCATTGGGCGGGTCTTAATTGGCCCACCCACTCAAAATGGTGGCGGGCCCCATTTTGGCGGCGGGGGTCAGCTGTCCGCCCACTGACGAGCCGGTGGGGCCCGCCCGCCCACCAAGGGCAAAATTCTGGCCGGACAAAATATTCATTACTTGCAATCCAGATAAACTCCACAAGATCTTTTCCATTCTGTAGAATAATTAGAAGACTTTCTACTGCCTGGGTGCATGATATTATTCAATATAATTATTTCATATGGGAGATGTAATTGGATTCTATTTTATCAGTAATCTCACAGGGTAGAAAGTTAAAATGATGTCTGAGCAACAAAGGGGAATGATTGAACAACATTGATTTTCACTGCCAGTGAGAAGCATTGGAACTCTCAGGTGTCTCTGTACAATGCAAATTTTAAGTGGCCCAGAGACAAAGACTGAATAGTTCACAATTAAATATGTGTTCTCTTAATCAGCAAGCCTGAAAACTCTGCTGCTTCTCAGTACGATATATTTTGAATATCTAGTATGCAACAATCACGATATTTCATGCCTCAAAAAACTTATAAATGCAGCAAAATAGAATGGGATAAGAGGTAAGTAGACAGAAGGAAAAGATTGAAGTCAAACTCTTGAGAATCGTGTAAAAGAGGTTATTGATTCACTATAAGCCCATTATGCACTCCTGTCGTGGCAATTTCACCCCATAAAGCCTGCTCACAGTAAACTTCCATTAGCAACAAAATAAAAGAACTGCAGCCATGGTTCTACACCCTTTCCGCAAGATAATGACGGATGATGAAGTCTGCCTAGCCCAGCTCATCTCATCCATCCGGAATGACACACAAACATACGTATTAGGAGCAGGAGTAAATCATTCAGCCCCTCGAGCTGGCACCACCATTTGATAACATTGCTTACATTATACCAGTAACTACAACTCAAAAGTATTTAATTGGCTGTAAAGCAATTTGGGACATCATGAAAGGTGCTGTATAAACGTAGGTTTTGTCTTCCTCTCATTACACCTGCCTCTGGTACATCAACACAGCATATCATCAGAATTGTGTCTACTTTAGGGCATAATGAAAGTTTAGATTGCTATTTTTATGGTACCAAACCTTAATAGTGACACCCCACCCTAATCCCAATCTCATATAACTAATGGCGATTAGGATTTGGAGACATGCATGTTTCTGTTTACATTTGTTTAATACATGTGCACCATTAGGTGGAAGCAAAGTCACCATTTAATGTTTGCAGCCTGATTACACTTCATACATTTACACACAATTCTTTAATAATGTTGATTGCTTTTCAGAATTAGCAATATCTGAAAGCTTTGCATTCTTGGCATTTGTTCAAGAAATTTGAAAAGTACTACGGTGACGCAATATAATGTTTTTATTTAACTTAGAATAGCAGTGATTTTGACTTAAGATTTCTAGCCTGTCAGAAACCATACTGCTCATTACAATTAGTTTCTGCAAAGCATTGCAATAACTTAAGTTGTTTTCTTTAAAAGACCCCATCTCGTTAAACTTTCAAATTAAAATCAGGACCTATTTTTTAATATATTTATGTTAAGATGTGTACAGAAAAATATTAATTAATCAACAATTTATAAAGTTTAATGTGCTGTGCTGTAAACTACTGTATCCTAATATATTACAAGAATTAATTATGCAGTGTAGAGTTGATTAGTAATGAAAATCAGATATTCTTTAATTCAGGACAAATGGTTAGGTTAGGAAGTATTCACTAAATAAAAGCAAAAAACTGCGGATGCTGGAAATCCAAAACAAAAATACCTGGAAAAACTCAGCAGGTCTGGCAGAATCTGTGGAGGGCAGCACAGTTAACGTTTCGAATCCGAATGACCCTTCAGCAGAACTAAGTAAAAATAGAAGAGAGGTGAAATATAAGCTGGTTTAAGGGGGGTTGGGACGAGTAGATCTGGATAGAGGGCCAGTGATAGGTGGAGATAACCAAAAGATGTCACAGACAAAATGACAAAGAGGTGTTGAAGGCGGTGATATTATCTAAGGAAAGTGCTAATTAAGGGTAGAAAGCAGGACAAGCAAGGTACAGATAGCCCTAGTGGGGGTGGGGTGAGGTGAAGGACTCAAAAAAGGCTAAAAGGTAGAGATAAAACAATGGATGGAAATACATTTTAAAATAATGGAAATAGGTGGGAAAAGAAAAATCTATATAAATTATTATATAAATATAAATTATTACAGAGGCCCGAGCAATCCCCATCCACCACTAATCTCCCCCGAATGGCTGAACTTGTTCTCACATTGAACAATTTCTCCTTAAACTCCTCTCACTTCCTCCAAATAAAAGGTGTGGCTATGGGTACCCGCATAGGCCCCAGCTATGCCTGTCTCTTTATGGGGTATGTGGAACATTCCTTGTTCCAGTCCTACTCCGGCCCCCTCCCACAACTCTTTCTCCGGTACATCGATGATTACTTCGGTGCTGCTTCATGCTCTCGTCTGGACCTGGAAAAATTTATTAATTTTGTTTCCTATTTCCACTCCTCCATCATTTTCACATGGTCCATCTCTGACACTTCCCTTCCCTTCCTTGGCCTCTCTGTCTCAATTTCTGGTGATAGACTGTCCACCAATATCCATTACAAGCTTACCGACTCCACAGCTACCTCGACTACAGCTCCTCACTCCCCGCTTCCTGTAAGGACTCCATCCCATTCTCTCAGTTCCTTCGCCTCCGTCGCATCTGTTCTGATGATGCCACTTTCAAAAACAGTTCCTCTGACATGTCCTCCTTCTTCCTTAACCGAGGTTTTCCACCCACAGTGGTTGACAGGGCCCTCAACCGTGTACGGCCCATCTCCCGCGCATCCGCCCTCACAGCTTCTTCTCCCTCCCAGAAACATGATAGGGTCCCCCTTGTCCTCACTTATCACCTCACCAGCCTCCGCATTCAAAGGATCATCCTCTGCCATTTCCGCCAACTCCAGCATGATGCCACCACCAAACACATCTTCCCTTCAACCCCCCCGGCGGAATTCCGCAGGGATCGTTCCCTCCGGGACACCCTGGTCCACTCCTCCATCACCCCCTACACCTCAACCCCCTCCCACGGCACCTTCCCATGCAACCACAGAAGGTGCAACGCCTGCCCCTTTACTTCCCCTGTCCTCACCGTCCAAGGGCCCAAACACTCCTTTCAAGTGAAGCAGCATTTCACTTGCACTTCCCTCAATTTAGTCTCCTGCATTCTTTGCCCCCAATGCTGTTTCCTCTGCAATGGAGAGACCAAACGCAGACTGGGTGACCGCTTTGCAGAACACCTTCGATCTGTCCGCAAGCATTACCCAGACCTCCCTGTCGCTTGCCATTTCAACACTCCACCCTGCTCTCATGCCCGCATGTCCGTCCTTGGCTTGCTGCATTGTTCCAGTGAAGCTCAACGCAAACTGGAGGAACAGCACCTCATCTTCCGACTAGGCACTTTACAGCCTTCCGGACTGAATATTGAGTTCAACAATTTTAGATCATGAACTCTCTCCTCCATCCCCACTCGCTTTCCGATCCACCCCTTTTTTTTCCAATAATTTATATAGATTTTTCTTTTCCCACCTATTTCCAATATTTTTAAATGTATTTCCATTCATTGTTTTATCTCTACCTTTTAGCCTTTTTTGATTCCTTCACCCCACCCCACCCCCACTAGGGCTATCTGTACCTTGCTTGTCCTGCTTTCTACCCTTAATTAGCACATTTCTTAGATAATATCACCACCCTCAACACCTCTTTGTCCTTTTGTCTATGACATCTTTTGGTTATCTCCACCTGTCACTGGCCCTCTATCCAGCTCTACTTGTCCCACCCCCCCCTTAAACCAGCTTATATTTCACCTCTCTTCTATTTTTACTTAGTTCTGTTGAAGGGTCATTCGGACTCGAAACGTTAACTGTGTTCCTCTCCGCAGATGCTGCCAGACCTGCTGAGTTTTTCCAGGTATTTTTGTTTTTGTTTCACTAAATAAAAGTTCAGAATTAAAATTAAATGTCTTATTCTTCTTAGGAGAAGAGGTATTATGGCATGGATACATTACTTGATTAATGATCAGTAGCCTCAAAGCTACTGGAGAGATTTGTTAGAAATGATTTATTATTCAGTTGGTATTGCCTCTTTGCTCTAAATTAGAGATTTAAGCACCTTTGTTTGAATTAACTAAATGAAATGCAACATGTGACAAATGGGAGTGCAAATCTGTTGAAAGGTTTGTCAGATACAGATCATGTATGTAGTTTAAAAAAATATGCTGTCAATGGGCCTTCCTCTGGTGCTTTATTCAAATCAACACGACTAGATTATTGGCATCTATCATCCGAGCCAGAAAATTAACATTCTGTGACTTGTGCTGATAACTCGTGTTCAAAGCAAAATCATCTGCGAAAGAGCAGGACACGCGTGTTATTTTATTACATTCTAAACTTAGGCTCTGTTGGATGAGCTCATTTGTGATATCTCCAAAGCTAGGCTGTATGTATGGACACATTTTTATTATGTCAATATTTAATAAAGATGACCGCGATCATGTAATTTCCAAACACAAAAGAAAGGACATGTTTTCACATAGCACCTTTCACAACTACAGATAGTCCCAAAGCAGCCTGTAGCCAATTAAGTACTTAGTGAAGTAAAGTCGCTGTTGTAATTGCAGAGAAATGTGGCAGTCATTTTGTGCACAGCAGTGCCTCACAAATAGCAATCAGATGCATGAACAAGATAACTTATTGTAGTGATATTGGTTGAGGGATCAATATTGGCCCGGACTCCAGGAGAACCCCACTCCAATTTGAATAATGCTACGGGGATATATCCCATTCACTTTAAATGCCAAAAGGGGTTCCAGTTTAATATCGCAATTGAAAGGCGTCATATCAGACAGTGCAGCATTCCCTCAGGATTGCACTATGGCAGTCCAGATTATGTTCTCAAATCTCCAGAATGGGACTTGAACTCACATATTTCTGGCTCAGAGGTGAATGCATTGAGCTAAGCCAGATGCCTAACTAACAGATCTGATAGCCGTGGATCAATTTTAGGGCAATAATGATCACTTTATGAAATAGAAGTCCACATGTATAATTTCAAAAGAATTTCATCAAAAAAGTGATTGGCTCAAAACTGAAACTTGTATTAAGGACGTACAAGAATATCTTGTTTGTTATATAGTTGGGTGTAACAATCAAAGACTAATAGTTCATGAACAAATGAGAATACCATCCTGAATACAGGCATCTGATGAATTTTGCGTACAAATTTAAGAAGTAAAAATTATATTGCAACAGAATGACACCACTTTGTAAATTATAAATTCTAACTGTGCTTATAAGAGCAAAACAAAACAAGGATTTGTAATTTCACTCACGTTTTCATAATTCTATGGGCCAGGTTTTCTCAGAGTTGGGAAGATTCCACAAACCTTTAAAAATGGCAGGTGGGACCTGGATGTGCAAGTCCTGCCTCTATTTCCAACAGATCACATTTCTGCTGGTAGGGGAAAGGGGGCAGGGCATGAATCACACATGAGGGATACCTGGGCAAGAATTTTCCTCTCGGCGAGCGGGGGCGTAAAATGACGCGGAATGACGTCGGGCGGAACTCCCAAAGTCATCCCGTGTCATTTGCATTTTCAGGTCGGCAGGGGCGCAGCTGAGTCAGCTGTGCGCCCGCTGACCTGTTAACGGCCTATTGAGACCATTCAAAAAGGAATTAAAGCAATTAGTGGACCTGCCCATCCAACCGTGAGGTTGCCGGCAGGTCGGGAGCGCTGGCGGCCACCTGAAAAAGCATGAAACCTCATCTCGGGCGGGATGAGGCTTCATGACTGAATTAAAATATTAAGATTAACTTTTACTTAAAGTTATGTCCATGTCCCAACTCATATGACATTGTCACATGAGGGGGCGTGGATGGTTAATGAAATTTTCGAAAGAATAACTTTTTCCCTTTGGGAACCGATCTCCCTGACGCAGCATTTAGTCTCAGCATTTGCCATCCCCTCCCCCCCCCCAGCTCACACAGGGAGCGCACAGCGCTTCTGTGCGGATGTCACGCTGGGTGGGCCTTAATTGGCCCGCCCACGAAAAATGGCAGCCTGCCCCCAATCAGGGGCGTCAATCGGAGGGCTGCCCATCCACGCCCGCTCCCGCACTACCCCCCGATGAACTGTTTGAACTAGTACTGAGTTCAAACCGATGTCATTTTGACTGTTTAACCCACAGCATAGGAATCATGAATTTGTGGAGTAGACATAAATGCTCTTGAAGGGTAGGAAAGATCCGTTTCACTGTCATTATCTGAAGTTTTTTAAATATGTTGCTCTTTAAACTGTAAAACAAAACTGTTTCAGCTGTTATTGATTATTTTTTTAAAAAACTCTGCTGGGCTGCTTTGATTGACAGGGCAGCTGGTGTAGTATTTGCTGGGGCAGTTCAAGTAGAGTTTTTTGTTGATGTTTCCCCTAGGGAAATTCATGATGAACACCTGGCTAAGTTTCAAAAGTTAAAATCATCTCAGCAAGGGGCTCCGAGTTCACAGTTTGATTGCCAGCTTAAGAGGCTATTAAAGGAATTAGGGTATGAACAGAAGTTTGTTCATTTTTATAAGAAATTTACCACCTGAGGTGATTTAGAGACTTTGATGCTTTCATGAATCCGAGCTTTTTTTCTCTTTTTCACTAGCAAGAGCTGTACTACGAACATACAAAAATAGGAAATAAGAGCAGAAATAGGCCATTGGGCCCCTCAAGCCTACTCTACCAATCAATATGATCACGGCTGATCTGTTTGTGTTTCGCATTCCCCATTCCCATCTACCTCCGATAACCTTTGACTCCTTTGCCTAACAAGAATCTAACTACCTCTGCCGAAAAAATATTCAATGACCCTGCCTCCACCACCTTCAGAGACAGAAAATTTCAAAGTCACACAACCCTCTGAGAGAAAAGATTTTTCCTCATTTTTGTCTTAAAAGGGCAACCCCTGATTTTAAAACAGTGCCCCTAGTTTTGGGCTCCACGTCTACCTTTCAATATCTTTCAGAATCTTATATACTTCAATCAATTCACCCCTCGCTCTTCTAAACTCCAGTGGAAACAAGCCTAGCCTGTCCAACATTTCCTCATAAGGCAACCCATTCATCCCAGGTATCAATCTAGTAAACCTCCTCTGAACTGCCTCCAATGCATTTACATCCCTCCTTAAATAAGGAGACCAAAACGGCACACAATATTCAAGATGTGGTCTCATCAATGCCCTGTATAACTGAAGCATAACGTCCTTACTTTTATGTTCAGCTCCTCTTGTAATAAAGGATAGCATTCCATTAGCCTTCTTAATTACTTGCTGTACCTGCATACTAACTTTTTGCGTCTCATGCACTAGAACACCTAGATCCCTCTGAACCTCGGAATTCTGCAGCCAATCTCCATTTAAGTAATAGTCTGCTTTATTATTCTTCCTGCCAAAGTAAACAACATTACATTTTCCTACATTATACTCCATTTGCCCGCTCATTGAAATTTTCTATATCAGCCTGCAACCTCCTTACGTCCTCATCACAACATACTTTCATACCCATCTTTGTGTCATCTGAAAATTTGGCTATCATGCCTTCATCTAAGCCATTGATATAAATTGTAAAAAGTTGAGGCCCCAGCACAGACCCCTGTGGGACTCCACTCGTCACATCTTGCCAATCAGACAAAGACCCATTTATGCATACTCACTGTTTTCTGCCAGCCAGCCAATCTTCTATCCATGCTAGCATGTCACCTCCTACACAGTGAGCTTTTATTTTCCGCAATAGCCTTTGATGTGGCACCTTTTCAAATGCCTTCTGGAAATCCAAGTACAGCACCTCTACAGGCTCCCCTTTACTCACAATGCATGTTACTCCTTCAAAAAACTGCAATGAATTTGTTAAATATGATTTCCCTTTCACAAGGCTATGCTGACTCTTCCCAATTACCTTGACGTTCTCTGAGTGCCCAGCTATAACCTCCTTTAATGATCGATCCTAACAACTTCCTCAAAACAGATGTCAAGCTAACTGGCCTATAGTTTCCTGTTTTCTGCCTCCCTCCCTTCTTGAATAGAGGGCTAATATTTGCTACTTTCCAGTCTGATGGGATCTTTCCCGAATCTGGAGAATTTTGGAAAATTAACACCAATGCATCTACAAACCTCATTAGCCACCTCATTAAGACCGTTGGATGAAGTCCATCAGGACCCAGAGACTTGTCAGCCTGCAGCTCCACCAGTTTGATCAGTACCGCTTCCCTGGTGATTGTAATTTCACTAGGTTCCCCTCTCCCGTCCACCTCTTGATTTACAGCTATTACTGGAATGTTTTTTGTATCCTCTGTGTTGAAGACAGAAGCAAAGTATTTGTTCATTTCATCCGCCATTTCCTTATTATCTACTATTAACTCCTCACTATCACTCTCTAGAGGACCAACACACACTTTACTTAATCTTATTCTCTAATTTCTTTCATATGATTAACCTTTTACTCATTCTCTACCGTTCTTTATATTCTGACCAATCATCTGACCTGCCACTCATCTTTGTGCAGTTATATGCTTTTTCCTTAAGTTTGATGCTTTCCTTAACTCCTTTCGTTAACCACAGGTGGTGGGCTCTTTCCCTTAGAATTTTTCTTTGTAGTAGGAACATACTTATTCTGAGTATTCTGAAATATCCCCTTAAATGTCTCCCACTGCTTCTCTATTGATCTATCCCCTAGCCTAGTATCCCTGATCACTTCAGCTAGCTCAGCTTTCATGCCCACATAGTTGCCCTTATTTAAGTTTAAAATACCAGTCTTAGACCCACTCTTTTCCCTTTCAAACTGGATGTAAAGTTCAATCATATTGTGGTTGCTGCTACCTAGGGGTGCCTTTACTCTGAGGCCATTAATTAATCCTGTCACATTACAGAACACAAAGTCTCTGATGGTTGATTCCAGAATGTGCTGCCCTAAAAAAAATTTTCTGCAAAACATTCTATGAACTCCTCATCCAGGCTATTACTGCCAATCTGATTTCTCCAGTTTATATGTAGATTAAAATCACCCATGATTATGGCTGTCTCTTTATCACAAGCACCCAATATTTCTTCTTGTATACTTTGTCCTACATTGTGGTTACTGTTAGAAGGCCTCTTGACCATTCCAATGAGTGACTTCTTTCCCCCACTGTTCCTCATCTCCAAACAAACCAATTCTACATCCTGATTTCCTGAACCAAGGTCATCTCTAACTATTGCCCCAATGCCATCCTTGATTGACAGTGCTACCCCTCCACTTTACCTACCCTCCTATTCTGCTTGAAAATCATATACCCCTCAACATTCAGGACCCAATCCTTGTCATCCTGAAGCCACATCTACGTAATGGCTATCAGATCATATTTATTTACTTCAATGTGCACGATCGATTCATTTACTTTGTTATGAATGCTATGTGCATTCAGATACAGTGCCTTTACTTTTGTCTTTTGTTACCGTTGTAACATCTAGACTTGACTATTGGTGTATTCTTAGGTTTTATCTCTCTGTCCCTTCCTGCTATTCTATGACTCTCGTTTCCCGTATTACTATCACGGTATCCTGCCTTGAATCTACCCCTTGATTTGCCACATCTACCCAAGCTTGATCCCTCACCCCCCCCCTTCTTTAGTTTAAAGCCCTCACTACTACCCACAAGAACACAGGTCCAAGCACAGCTCAGGTGTAGACCATCCCAGTGATACAGCCCCCACTTTCCCCAGTACTGGTATCAGTGCCTCACGGACCAGAACCTGCTTCTCCCACACCAGTCTATGAGTCAGGCATTCATCTCTCTATTCTTATTTGCCCTATGCCAATTTGCACATGGCCCAGTTAATTCAGAGATTATTACCTTTGAGGTTCTGCTTTTTAATTTTGTACCTAGCTTCTCATACTGACTATGGAGAACCTCCTTCCTTGTCCTGCCTATGTCATTGGTACCTATATGGACCACGATGACTTGATCCTCCCACTCTACTGCAAGTTCCTCTCCAGCCCTGAGCAGATGTCCCGAAACCTGGCATCGGGCAGGCAACTCAGCCTTTTGGACTCCCGCTTTTTGCTGCAGAAAACAGTGTCAATACCCCTCAATATACTATCCTTACTACTGCTACATTCCAGTTTGCTAGCCCTGCTTGAACAGCTTCCTGTACCATGGTGCCATGGCCTACCTTCTCATCCATCTTGCAGACCTTACTTTCGTACACACAGCTTGTGAGCACCTCAAATATATTTGGCAATTGCAAAGTCTGAGGTTCCGCCACTACTGTCTGCTCAGTCCCATTACCTGCCTCACTCACAGTCACATCCTCCTATTCCTCATTGCTGACCAAAAAAGACAACCCTATTCTGAGAGGCATGATTATCTCCTGGAATAAAGTGTCCAGGTATTTCTCCCTCTCCCTTATTCTGCGCAGTGTCTGCAGTTCGGCTTCCAGATCAATAATCCTGATCTTGAATTCCTCTAGCTGCTTACACTTCCTGCAGAAGTGTTTCTCATGAACCCACATTCCACAGCTGCAACATTACACCTGTCCTGCCATTGTTAGTTATGTTATTTAATTAAGGAAATCTGCTAGACTTACCTGGTTTGGCCTACATGTGATTCCAGACCCACAGCAATGTGCTTGACTCTTAAATGCCCTCTGGGTGCCCACATTCCATTAATGAATAAAACAATTTGCCACTCCGTCTCACTCCGGTGTAGTCACCTGTCTCCTCGTGTGCACCTTACTGATTTTACTGATTTTCATCTCAACATGGCTCCTGAGGTCCTCCCATGGTGGATATTGGGTGAGATGGCATTGAGTTGGCATGGGAGTGAGTGGGGGGGGGCCTGAGTTGGCATTGAGTTGGCATGGGTGATATGTGGGGCTATGGAGGGTGAGGGGATATGAGGGGTGAGGGCCTAAAACCTGCTGAAACAACTGGGGCTAAGTTAGAAGTCCTGCCTCGGCACTTGCCTGTCTCTCCTAGCATCTGCTCCCGGGGTTGGCAAACTCAACTTCATATTGCGTCCGCTGCCCCCTCCAGCACAACCCTCACCCCACCCAGAGCGAAAATCTCGTGATTTGGGGCACTTTTTACCGAGGCGGGTCCAGTGAGTCAGGAAATTTCCTGACCTGAGCTCTCCGACTTGGTAGCCAAAATCAGGCCCTATGATTCTAATTTTCATGTTCCTTTATTGTATCCATGAAAATCTAGTCGGACTATTTTAAATTGAATGTCAATTAATCTGCATTTTGTTTTGCATACTTGTTTTGCCTTTCAACCAATAGTCTTGTGCAGTAAATACCATATTCTGGTTGGTCGTAACAATGTGATTTATAAAGACTTACAACGAGGAGGTCATTATGACTAAATTAATTCAAATAGGCTGTAATACCATCAACAGCTTGAAAGCAGGGAATAACTTAGTGTGTCATGTTGCTTGCCAACCAGAATATCACAAGACTTCTGAAGATCAAGTATGTTCAGCTTTGTTTCCAATTTTAATGATTACAGCTAATCAGAAAAATCATTATTGTTTTTGAATACAATATTGTACTAATTTCTCAGCTTTCCCCCAACAATTACAAAATGAAAGGAGCTGCAGCACAACCAATATATTTTTTACTTCAGACTTTCAGTATGCAGATTTTTCTTTTTATCTAATACTGCAGTTTTTTTTTAAACCGTTGTTAGGAATCTTGCAGTTGATATTGTTCATTAAATGCCCTAATGCACAAATGTCCCAATGTGCTGGCTCACAAATTTGCATGCATTTACATAGATAGAAATAGTAGCATGTCAGTTGCATAGCAACAGATAATGGTGCTTTTTTTTTGCAACATGATGTAATATGCTATAAGGTGGTCACGTGGGGAAATTTCGGACTTGATTTCTAAGTGCACTATTTGTATTGTATTTGGAACAAAAGTGATTCTGATAGCTTCCCAACCAGCAATTTCCGCTTTTTTTTTGTTTTGCAGGTCAGAATCGTTTGTTAGACCACAGCAGTAAGGTAGCACAGTATAATAAGAGCAAAATACTGCGGACGCTGGGGATCTGAAATAAAAACAGAAAGTGCTGGGATAACTCAGCAGGTCTGGCAGCATTTGTAGGTAGAGAAACAGAATTAATGCTTCAAGTCCAATATGACTCTTCGTCACAACTCTGTTTCTCTCTCCACAGATGCTACCAGACCTGCTGAGTTTTTCCAGCATTTTCTGTTTTTATTATAGGTAGCACGGTATGATGGCACGGGTTCAATGCCCCCACTATACTGAATCTCGTTCTGATGCTGTGGGAAGGTACTGAATGAAGAGCAGGGGGACTGAATCTCGGATAGAAAGCACATTTCCTGGTTTAAATTCGTGTAAAGCTATATCTTTGTCATTCTTTTTGAGTATAATAATGCCAACTAATATAGTTTTATATCAGAATTGAGAAACTAATTACCAGAACGAGTTTCCTTATTGGGAATGTTTAATTATACCATGATTGTTTTAGAGCCTTGCACAATGTTATCTTTTATTTACGCTGCTCCTATCTCTTGACGAAACTTCCCCAAGGGGTTTTGCAGGAGAAGCGCAGATGCCAAAAGGGAATTAGTGGAGAAAGAAGGGGGAGGCTTAGAAGACATCGTGAAAAAGTTTTGAGAATGCTTTTAAAGGGGAGAGAACAAGGCAAAGCGGTTTAAGAAAAGAATTCCCAAAACGCAGGTTTATGGTGACTGAAAACGTCGCAACTCGTTGGACAGAATCAGAAGAGTAAAAGGTGGAGGGTGCAAACAAGAGGGCTGGATTTTTACGCTTCCTCCCCTCCCCCCACTGCCCCGCCGGACATGTTTTTGGCAGGTGGGACATGTAAAGCATGAGGGGTGACAAGCCCACCACCTTCCTGCCCACCCTTGAGCTGTCCCCCATAACTGGAGGTGGGCAGGTGCTGAATTGGCAACCTGCCTGCCGTATTTGCATAAATAATTAAGGGTAAATTGAGCATGTTAACAAGCCAATTCACCCATTTAATAGGCTGCCCATGCCATAACATGTTTGGCATGGCCGGACGGGCGGGAGTGAGCAGCCTGCTTTTTTAGAAAATTGTAAAGGTGTGAAGGAAGCGGGGCACATCAGTCCAGGGGTGGGGGGGTGTGCCCTTTGCACATCAGGGCCACACATCACCAAGGTGTTACCCCCACTTTGTTCCTCCTGCCTGATCTTCAAAATGTGCCCTCCCACCACCAACCCCCCCCCCCCCATCGCCTTCCTCCCTGGGCTGCCCAATTCCTTCCCCGTTCAAGACCCCTGCCTTACTTGGGTGCCATGTCTCCTTTCCTCGTGGGCCTGCTTGCTGTCCCAGCAGCACTCACTACTCAATTCTGCCGCTTCTGGGAGTGTTAGATTGGCCGGCAGCTTTCGAGGGCAGGACTTTCTCCTACTGAGGGGCGAGCAGTCCTGCACTGGAGTGCTGCTTTGGGCTGCAGTAGAGTGCTTAAGTTGGAGTTTGGTGACTGAGGGAATTTAAGGGTTAGTTTCTATCCAAAGTCTAGTCTTTCTTTAATTTAGTAATTAACTAAAAGTTGCTGTTTGGGTTGGAAGAAGGTGAGTTTTAGGCTAACTTTAAAACAGGTTTTATACAGGCTCTGCTTGCAGCTACAACTAGTTGATTAGATAACTGGCTTAAACAGGTTTTCAGAGGCTAGATTCAGAGAGTATAAAGACAGGCCTGACTTTGTCAGTGCTGCTTTGGGCTGCAATAGAGTGCTTAAGATGGAGTTTGGTGACTGTAGGATATCAGTGAGGAGGGAACGAGGTGATCTTTTGAGTACCATTAGTACGGTTGGATAAGTATTTACTACTTTTATCGCTTATAGTTTTTAAGGTCTTATTTTGTGGCTCATCCTTTGTAAGGGCTAGATTCTGTATCAACGAGGAGCAGGGAAGAATGGCCCTAGAGTAATTGATATTATTTGATATTAAGTATCTTCCAAAAGGTCTAATTTAGAGGGTAAGTCATGGCAGGAGAGCTCAAGTCCATGGTGTGCTCATCCTGCTCTATGTGGGAAGCTGGGAACATTTCCAGTGCCCTTGGCCAGCATTTGTGTGCGGGAAGTGGCTCCAGCTGCAGCTCCTGGAAGCCCAGGTTTTGGAGCTGAAGTGGTGGCAAGGAACACTGTGGAGCATCCGCGAGGCAGAGAGTATCATGGGTAGCACATATAGAGACGTGGTCACGCTGCAGGCTAAGAGTCCACAGGCAGAAAGGGAATGGGTGACCACCAGGCAGAGCAAGAGGACTAGGCAGGCAGTGCAGGAATCTCCTGTGGGTATCCCACTGCAAAACAGATATACCGCTTTGGATACTGTTGGGGGGAATGGCCTCTCAGGGGAAAGCAGCAGCAGCCAAATTCGTTGCACCACAGTTGGCTCTGCTGCACACGGGAGGAGTAAAAACTGCGGGAATGCAATAGTTATAGGGGATTCAATTGTAAGGGGAATAGATTGGTGTTTCTGTGGCCGCAAACAAGACTCCAGGATGGTATGTTGCCTCCCTGGTGCTAAAGTCAAGGATGTCTCAGAATGGCTACAGGACATTCTGAAGGGGGAGGGTGAACAGCCAGTGGTTGTGGTACATATTGGTACAAACGACATAGGTTAAAAAAAGGGATGAGGTCCTAAAAGCAGAATATAGGGAGTTAGGAAGTAAGTTGAAAAGTAGGACTTCACGGTAGTGATCTCAGGATTACTACCAGTGCCATGTGCTAGTCAGAGTAGAAATAGCAGGATTTTTCGGATGAATACGTGGCTGAAGAGATGGTGTGAGGGGGAGGGTTTCAGATACCTGGGACATCGGGACCGGTTCTGGGGGAAGTGGGACCAGTACAAACTGAATGGGTTACACCTGGGCAGGACCGGGACTGATGTCCTAGGGAGAATATTTGCTAGAGTGGTTGGGGAGGGTTTAAACTAAAATGACAGGGGGATGGGAACCTATGCAAGGAGTCAGAGGAGGGGGAATCAAAGACAAGAACAAAAGACAGAAAGGGGAATAAGAAAAGTGCTAGGCAGAAAAATCAAGGACGAGAATCTAACAGGGCCTCAGTGAAAAATATTGGGAATGGGACAAGTAATGTTAAAAAGACAAGCCTTAAGGTTTTGTGCCTTAACGCGAGGAGCATTCGCAATAAAGTGGATGAATTAACCGCGCAAATTGATGTAAACAGGTATGATATAGTCGGGATTACGGAGACATGGCTGCAGGATGACTAGGGATGGAAACTGAACATCCAGGGGCATTCAGTATTTTGGAAGGACAGACAAAAAGGAAAAGGTGGTGGAGTTGCATTGCTGGTTAAAGAGGAAATTAACGCAATAGTGAGGAAAGATCTTAGTTCCAACGATGTGGAATCTGTGTGGGTAGAGCTGAGAAACACGAAGGGGAAAAAAACGTTACTGCGGGTTGTATATAGACCCTCAAACTGTAGTGGTGATGTTGGGAATGGCATTAAACAGGAACTTAGAGACGCATGCAATAAAGGAACATTTGTAATTATAGGTGACTTTAATCTGCATATAGATTGGGCAAATCAAATTAGTAATAACACCATAGAGGAGGAATTCTTGGAGTGTATTCTTTGATGGTTTGCTGGACCAATACGTTGAGGAACCAACTAGAGAACAGGCCATCCTAGACTGGGTATTGTGTTTTGAGAAAGGAATAATTGGCAATCTAGTTGTGCGAGGCCCCTTGGGGATGAGCGACCATAATATGATAGAATTCTTCATCAAGATGGAGAGTGACGTAGCTGATTCTGAGACTAGGATCCTGAATCTTAGTAAAGGAAACTAAGGTGGTATTAGGCGCAAGTTGGCTATGATGGATTGGGAAAGGTTACTTAAAGGGATGACAGTGGATAGGCAATGGCAAACATTCAAAGTGCGTATGGGTGAACTGCACCAATTGTTTATTCCTGTCTGGCGTAATAGTAAAACAGGAAAGGTGGCCAAACCATGACTTACAAGGGAAATTAGAGATAGTATTAGATCCAAGGAAGAGGCATACAAATTAGCCAGAAAAAAACAACAGACCTGAGGATTGGGAGCAGTTTAGAATTCAGCAGAGGAGGACCAAGGGATTGATTAAGAAGGGGAAAATAGAGTATGAGAGTAAGCTTGCGGGGAACATAAAAACTGACTGTAAAAGTTTCTATAGGTGTGTGAAGAGAAAAAGATTGGTGAAGACAAATGTAGGTCCCTTACAGTCAGTAACAGGGCAATTTATAATGGGGAACAAAGAAATGGCTGACCAACTAAATACATACTTTGGTTCTGTCTTCATAAAGGAGGACACAAATAACATACCAGAAATGTTGGAGAACACAGGGTTAAGTGAGAGCGAGGAACTGAAAGAAATCAGTATTAGGAGGAGATAGCTGAAGAGATAGTGGAGGCGTTAGTGGGATCTTTCAGGAATCACTGGAGTCAGGGAGTGTCCCAGAGGACTGAAAAATCGCTAATGTAACCCCCTTGTTTAAGAAGGGAGTGAGGCAAAAGACGGGAAATTACAGGCCGATTAGCCTGACCTCGGTCGTTGGTAAGATTTTAGAGTCCATTATTAAGGATGAGATTTCAGAATACTTGGAAGTGCATGGTAAAATAGGGCAAAGTCAGCATGGTTTCATCAAGGGGAGGTCATGCCTGATAAATCTGTTAGAATTCTTTGAGGAGGTAACGAGTAGGTTAGACAAAGGAGAGCCAATGGATGTTATCTACTTGGACTTCCAGAAGGCCTTTGACAAGGTGCCTCACAGGAGGCTGCTCAGTAAGATAAGAGCCCATGATGTTAGAGGCAAGGTACTAGCATGGATAGAAGATTGGCTGTCTGGCAGGAGGCAGAGAGTGGGGATAAGGGGGTCCTTCTCAGGATGGCAGCCGGTGACTAGTGGAGTTCCGCAGGGGTCAGCGTAGGGACCACAAGTTTTCACTTTATACATTAATGATCTAGATGAAGGAACTGAGGGCATCCTGGCTAAGTTTGCAGATGATACAAAGATAGGTGGAGGGACAGGTAGTATTGAGGAGGCAGGGAGGCTGCAGAAGGATTTAGACAGGTTAGGAGAATGGGCAAAGAAGTGGCAGATGGCATACAACGTGGAGAAGTGTGAGGTCACGCACTTTGGTAGGAAGAATAGAAGCATAGACTATTTTCTAAATGGGGAGAGAATTCAGAAGTCTGGAGTGCAAAGGGACTTGGGAGTCCTAGTCCAGGATTCTCTTAAGGTTAACTTGCAGGTTGAGTCGGTAGTTAGGAAGGCAAATGCAATGTTGGTATTTATTTTGAGAGGACTAGAATATAAAAGCAGGGATGTGCTGCTGAGGCTTTATAAGGCTCTGGTCAAACCACATTTAGAATATTGTGAGCAATTTTGGGCCCCGTATCTCAGGAAGGATGTGCTGGCCCTGGAGAGAGTCCAGAGGAGGTTCACGAGAATGAACCCAGGAATGAAAGGCTTAACACATGAGGAACGTTTGAGGACTTTGGATCTATACTCGATGGAGTTTAGAAGGATGAGGGGGGAATCTGATTGAAACTTAGAATACTGAAAGGCCTGGATAGAGTGGACGTGGGGAAGAGTTTCCATTAGTAGGAGAGACTAGGACCCGAGGGCACAGCCTCAGAGTAAAGAGAAGACCTTTTAGAACAGAGATGAGGAGAAACTTCTTTAGCCAGAGAGTGGTGAATCTATAGAATTCATTGCCACAGAAGGCTGTGGAGGCCAGGTCATTGAGTGTATTTAAGACCGAGATAGATAGGTTCTTGATTGGTAAGGGGATCAAAGGTTACGGGGATAAGGCGGGAGAATGGGGTTGAGAAACTTATCAGCCATGATTGAATGGCAAAGCAGACTCGATGGGCCAAATGGCCTAATTTCTGCTCCTATGTCTTATGGTCTTATGGTCTAATAGGGAAATGGTGTTGGGGAAATTGATGGGATTGAAGACCGATAAATCCCCAGGGCCTGATAATCTACATCCCAGAGTACTTAAGGAAGTAGCCCTAGAAATAGTGGATGCATTGGTGGTCATTGTCTGACATTCTATAGACTCTGGAATAGTTCCTATAGATTGGAGAGTAGCTAATGTAACCCCACTATTTAAAAAGAGAGGTAGAGAGAAAACAGAGAATTATAGACCAGTCAGCCTGACGTTGGTAGTGGGGAAAATTCTAGAATCCATTATAAAAGATTTAATAGCTGAGCACTTGGAAAACAGTGGCAGAATCGGACAGAGTCAGCATGGATTTACAAAAGAGAAATCATGCTTGACAAATCTACTGGAATTTTTCGAGGATGTAACTAGTAGAGTTGATGAGGGGGAGCCAATGGAAATGGTTTATTTGGACTTTCAGAAGGCTTTCGACAAAGTCCCACATAAGAGATTAGCGTGTAAAATTAAAGCGCATGGGATTGGGGGTAGTGTATTGAGATGGATAGAAAACTGGTTGGCAGGCAGGAAACAAAGAGTAGGAATAAACAGATCTTTTTCCAAATGGCAGGCAGTGACTAGTGGGGTACCGCAGGGATCGGTGCTGGGACCCCAGCTATTTACAATATATATTAATGATTTAGATGAGGGAACTAAATGTAATGTCTCCAAATTTGCAGATGACACAAAGCTGGGTGGTAGGGTGAGCTGTGAGGAGGATGCAGGGATGATTCAGTGTGATTTGGACAAGCTGATTGAGTGGGCAAATGCATGGCAGATGCAGTATAATGTGGATAAATGTGAGGTTATCCACTTTGGTAGCAAAAACAGGAAGGCAGATTATTATCTGAATGGCTATAAACTGAGAGAGGGCAATGAGACCTGGGTGTCCTTGTACACCAGTCGCTGAAGGTAAGCATGCAGGTGCAGCAGGCAGTAAAGAAGGCAAATGGTATAGCGAGAGGATTCGAGTACAGGAGCAGGGATGTCTTGCTGCAATTATACAGAGCTTTGGTGAGACCACACCTGGAATATTGTGTGCAGTTTTGGTCTCCTTATCTGAGGAAGGATGTTCTTGCTATAGAGAGAGTGCGGGGAAGATTTACCTGACTGATTCCTGGGATGGCGGGACTGACATATGAGGAGAGATTGAGTCGGTTAGGATTATATTCGCTGGAGTTCAGAAGAATGAGGGGGGATCTCATAGAAACCTATAAAATTCTAACAGGACTAGACAGGGTAGATGCAGGAAGGATTTTCCCAATGGTGGGGGAGTCCAGAACCAGGGGTCACAGTCTGAGGATATGGGGTAGACCATTTAGGACTGAGATGAGGAGAAATTTCTTAAGCCAGAGAGTGGTGAGTCTGTGGAATTCGCTACTACAGAAAATAGTTGAGGCCAAAACATTGTGTATGTTTTCAAGAAGGAGTTAGAGAAAGCTCTTGGGGCCAGAGGGATTAAAGGATATGGGGAGAAAGCGGGAGCAGGCTATTGAGTTGGATGATCAGCCATAATCATGATGAATGGTGGAGCAGGCTCGAAGGGCCGAATGGCCTACTCCTGCTCCTATTTTCTATGTTTCTATGTATTTCCCACTCTCGGTCTGCTGAGCCTGCCGGCAGCATGTTATGGCTGTGGGACCGGCTTCTTTTGGTGCATTGGCTGCTGGCCGACTCTTGCATCAGGGGAACAAGCAATCTGTGCACCCCCGCCCCTTCCTCCACCACCACCGTAAAATCCAGCCCAGAGAAAAGCACATACCCAGGCACAAATTAGGTTATGGCAGGATTTGCAGATCAGCGCTGTAGGTATTGGGAATGGGATCAGGTCACAGTTATGGTTGAGTGGCTCACATATTGCTATCTCTAATACTTATAGATTAATGATTACACTAATTCAATGATTTATTAACCTGTGACAATACGAATTTGGCTTCATTGAAATATGGGCTGAATCTTCGGCTCAGCGAGCGGGGGCAGGGCCCACTCGCCAAGGTGTAAAATGACGAGGGGTGATGTCAGGCGTGTGTCCTGACGTCACTGCGCGTCATTTAGATTTTCAGTTCGGTTGGCACACAGCCAACTCGGCTGAGCACCCGCCGAACTGTCAAAGGCTTATTAAGGACATTAATGAACTAATTAAGCGTATTGAGAAAGCTGCCCGTCCAACCTTAAGGTTGGCGGCCAGGCGATGAGCCCAGGCGGCCTTCGCATTTTTCAAGGAATCTCATCCACGGGCAGGATGAGGTTTCATGAAGGATTTATAAATTAAATAAATGTTTTCGTTAAAGTTCATTGACATGTCCCAGCTCATGTGACACTGTCACATGAGGGGACATGTCTTAAATTTTTTTTTCTTTATTAAAATTTTTGGAACTTAAGCTAATCTCCCTGAGGCAGCTCTGTGCTTCAGGGAGATTTCTGCACTCTTTTGTGCGCAGGCCCCCGACTCAGGGAACGTCCCCCCCCCGCCGCCCGCCCGCACACACAGGGAACGCTCAGTGCTTCTGGGTGCGTGTCACACGGGGTGGGCCTTAATTGGCCCGCCCACGTAAAATGGCGGCACGGACCCGATCGGGGGTGCCGATCAGGCCTTCGCCCGCCCCCGCATAACCCCTCCCAACGGGGGGAAATTTCTACCCCTAAAGTTGAAAACTAAGTGCAGAGCAAGAAAGCTACTTAATTACACATCCAATTAATAAGTTATGGATGATTGTACTCGGGGTGTGTCATCCATGGCTCACTTGCTCTCTCATCTCTGAGCCAGAAGGGTGTGGGTTCAAGACCTACTCAAGTGGCTTAGGAGAGGATTTTGACCTTTGTCCAGGGTTCTGACATCAAGGTCAAGTGATGGTTATAACCCCACACTCTGTTAGAAAACAATCAACTGGCAGTGATTTTTCCCGGAATTGCCCGATTTAGTGGTCAGAGGGGCGGGCTCGCAATCCAATAAAGAGCAGTGGGTGAGTTCTCGAAACAGCACTGAAGTAACAGTAGCCTGCAGTCAAGAAAGAGACGGCTCTTCTACTTTAGGGTGCCCTCGAAACGTTTAAATTGAAAAATGTCTTCGGTAGCCAGGCCGCCATTGTGAAGGGATCCGGGGTGCAATATCAGACCCTCTGTCAGTACTTTACCTGTTGCACACAACCCAAGGGATGTGCTGCTTAATACAATCCACCAGTCATTGGGATGTACGGCCTAGATACCTGGCATCATACCAACACTGAAATTCATTGCCCTAATGGCTGCCCAAAGACTTTTTGCAGGATTTTGAACAGCATCCTACAGTTCCAAGAGATCATTCCAGCACGGCACCTTCTGCAGAGTATCTGTGGCATCTGTAAACAGGACAAACACTAGCGCGGCTCCTCAGATAATCAGATTGAAAAATCCTCATGGAGTAGTACAGAGTCTAAACCAGGAAGTATGAATTAAAATAATTAATTAATTCTAATGTCATGTCCAGAAAGCAAACTTAATGGGGAGAAAGAAAATTGGGATTAAGAGACCAAGAAAAAAAGACAAAAAAAGTAAATAAAAAATTGAAATTCTTCATTAATCATTAAATTCTGAAGGAATGAGACTCTATACTTGTAAAATATTTAAAAAAAAAATACCAGAGAGATTGTTTGGCAATATTTAAAACTTATCACCATGTTTAAAATTCTCTTACACATGCATTACCAGCCCTAACTTTTTCCACCATACTTAGTAGGTATGTACTGCAATTTCATGTCCTTAAATGCCAAGTTCATTGCTGAGGCACCTGTGTAGTGTAGCTTGTGGAGGAGCAGAGCTACACGGACAGCAACTTCTGGATTTTTGTGTTTAACCAGGCACGTGAGGACTCCAGAAGTTGTTTCCCCATGTATTTCATCAAAATAGTGAGTGCTGTTAGTCTCACTGTTATTCATAATGCAAAACCCGAGCTAATGCAGGCCTTACTGAGAAACATTCCATTTACTGATTATGATTTTCCTTTCAAACCTGAGTAGGGAAATTAAGTTAAATTTAGAATTTTTTCAGGTGTAATCAAGGTGAGCATGCATTCTCCAGGTTTCCGTGGATTCTACCGTAAATCGCGGCATACAAGCCAACCCAGCATATAAGACAACGCCTTTTTTCCAGCCTCAAAAATCGTGTTTTTGCATGTACTCTGTGTATAAGTTGGCATTCCCCCCCTCCCCTTTTCAGCCATGACATGCCATACTCGCATTAGTAGTCAGCCTCAATTTGTCACTTCCTCCAAATGCATGTTTTACTTACCAGTACCTTATAACTGGGCCCAAGGGATCAAGCAGGTGATACAGGCTGTTCTGCAAAGATGCATGGGAGTTCAAGATTTACCCACTCTTTATGTCAGATGCCAATGACATCGCAAAATGTCGACCACTCACACTCTCGCTGGCGCTTCACTTTGATACTCGCCGTATAAGTCGTCTGCCATTTTTGGAGGCCATTTTCGAGGCTTCAAATGTGGACATACAGGCCCACATTTATGGTAAATTTTGTAAACATTTTGCAATTCAAGCTTTAGGTCTTTTTTCAGAATTAATAATATCACTAGTTATGTGGCTCATAAAATAACTTTCTCTCCACAGATGTTTCTTTTTATCAGTATAAGACTGAAAATACCACATAACCATACCACATGAGAAATGTTGGACAATAAGAACAATGTTAAACTTGCTTAAACAGCACTATTTATTAAGCTATGGTAACATTAAAGCCCTTTTAATGACGCATTGTATGTGTGTAACATTAGCTGATCTCGTAGTGAGCCTTAAGGATGTTTCATTGAGCATTTTAGAATGGCAATAAGCCAAAATATATTTAGACTAAGTCCAAATGACACTTCAGTAATGAGGTAATGATTGATGACTGCTGTTTTGGTATAAAATCTATCTTGATGTAGCGAGAAATGCATAGCCAGCTGTTCTGCTAAGTTTTATCAAATTGTATTCTGGAATCTGATTAGTTGTATACAGGCTGTCTTTATTTCTGTTTCCAGACATAACTATAATTTATAAATATATGCATGTTAAAAATTTTCAGTTTATTCCGGGAAGCTATTAAAGAAAAAATGTTTACTTCACTGGGAGAATTTATGGATGTCTTTGGAAAACAGAAATGCATATGTTCTACAAAATGAGTAGTCGGCAAAATGAAACAAAAGACAGTGCCTTAATTAAAACTCTCATCCAACGAAGGTGCTTCCCAGCAAGCCAAACAGCTAATCTCTTTCTCTTTCTTTTTATACTTGGACAGAAACTATTTGAATTGATTATTTTGTAAAGTGAAATTAATTAAAGAACACCAAATTTCATCTTACATTTCAATCACACAGACATATAGCAAAAAAAAAAATCACGTTGTGAGTTGCCAAATGAAGCTTAATTTTATAACTTGGACTATCAATAAAGGCAGTCTAAAATGCATTGAGGATAAGGAGAAGAAATAATAGTTTAAATGTATTCTTTCCTTGAATTACTGAATGAATTCATCTTTCCATTCGCACTGCAGACATAGAAATCTATAACGTCCTTTAGAAGTGAGCCTAGGACTGACGGTCTGTGTTGTTTCATTCCTGGTCAGGAAATTAAAATTGATCATACCAGACACAGGGGAGTACATTGTAGTATCAGAGCTCAATCTGGTTAACGAGGATAGGGCATGGCTTGTGTTCTACTCAACTGTGCACTTACAGGTTACAAATATTATTGATTGTGAAGGTTAGAGTTTTCTGGGAGGTGGTGTCATGAACTACACTGTTGCACGATTTTAGAGGGGCATAGTCAGGGACAGGCTGACTACAAGCCAGATGGAGCAAGTTATCCTTACACCTGGGAAGAGGGATTTATGCTTATGTGAGTAGGGCAAACCCATCACGTAGAAATAATGAATGGAGTTGTGATAGGTTGCTTTATCACAGGTCAACTAACTGCTGCAGAGGAAATACTTTTAATTACCACCCTTGCTGAAAGGACTGTTGTTAAAAAAAAAAATGCATTAATGGGTTTTAGCCTGAGCTATGCATTACAGACCAATGCCTGAAACTCATTAACAATTTAATTTAGTATTATGTAGACTTTTAGTGCAGTAAGACAATAAAATTGTATGGTCAATTTAGTATCAGTGAGCAGAAGGTTGTTGAGGCATCGGGGGGGGTCTCACCTGCTGGCTGCAGAGCTGACAAGAGACCCGCACTGCCTCTTTTCGGGAAGGCCTGCCAAACCATCTGCCAATCAGGCAGTGGCGAGGCCAGTGGCAGGCCTTCCCCTGGAATCAAGGGGAAGTCTCACCTACCGAGAGGTGCTGGCCAATCAGAGGCCAGCAGCTCTTGTGCTCAGTAGCGCCACAGGGGAGGGTGTGGCTGCTGCTGGAAGGGCAGGCACTTGAGTCCCAGGATCATGGAGCAAGCCAGGTGACAGGTAAGTAATGTGGCGGGCGGGAAGGCTTCGCAGAGTGGAGGTTGCAGGGAGAGGGTACAGAAGGGTCGGCAGAAAGGGCAGGGCCCGGCTCTCAGTAGGCCCCCCCTTTCCAATGTCGAGTTCCTCAATCAGGCACTGAGTGCCTTTAATCAAGAGAGGCCCCTCAGAGGTGACAAGCTGGCTGCACAGTTTTAGCTGTCGTGCATGCTGCATGGCGACAGGTCTGCCTGCAGCTGGTTTAATACCAGCGGCAGTGGGACGAGGCCCTCAAACGGTCATTACTTGGCCACTTAAGGGCCTCAACTGGCAGCTGGGCAGAAAGGTTGACCATGGGCCTTCCTGCCCAGAATTAATTTGGGCGGAGGTGAGAAGGTAGTTGGATTCCGGTACGTGACTATCTCCCTAAGTACATACCCTTCCCACCTTCAAGCTCGCCACGAGAGAGAGCAGAAGGTTCTGCCCAGATTGTGTGCTCAAAGCAATATTGATCATATATTGTGGAAATTACATGAACTGTAATTATACAAAACATACTTTAAACAGTTATGTATTTGAGAGTTGCAACAGTAACAATGGAACTTGTGATGAAAACAAGTTGTATTTTCCCTTAAGATATTCTGACTTTTACAATCGAATTTGGAGATATTTTTGCTCTTCACTTGAAAGGACTGGAGAGATGATGGGGCTAAATTGAATAATCTCGGAAAACAGGCACCTGGATTGTTACAAGTGATTAACTCGTGTCTGATGATTGCAAAACAGACAGCAACTTCATGCTGCCTTTTCCCTTGAATGGACTCCATCCAGCCAGCACCAACAGCACTGTTGATTGGCCAGACAACATCAGCAGGAGGCAATATTATGAGTGGCTTAAAGTGGTTTAAAGCTTGCCTGCACCTCTTAAAGGAGGCATGCATTTAGCTAGAGCAGGTGCTGGAAGTTGTGGTTGAAGAGAATCTGACCTGGGAAAGTGTGAGGAATGGCACAACAGAGGACACAGCCGGTTCCAAGGTTTTCAGATGCTGCACTGAAAGTCAGTGAAGGAGGCGGAAAGGAGGATATGGGTCAGAGGAAGCCTTCTGGACGTGGTCAAAAGGCAATTGGAGCAGATAGCCATGGGGATCAATGCCAGGAGTCAAGCCCCAAGAGCATGAATGCAGTGCTGCAAGAACTTCAATGACCTGTTATACTGGAAGATCAGCGAATACATTGTCAAATGCCATATCCAACCAACTGCACCAGTATCCTCAGCCACTTCTTAAAACACCACACCCCTTCGCTCAGCTACCAACATTCTCTACTAATCAGGATGCATATCTGATATTCAAACGCTTTACCGCACCCTCACATTCTTAGCATTATCGCAAGCCTCATTCTCACATCTCACTCCTTTCACACACTGCCGGCTATTCAACCTTGACAGACACACCAGCCAAACAGATTGCACAACACTCAGTGACACACTCCCTTGCATGACAAGGTGGTGCACAATCAAAGACAGCAGGAGCTAACCAGAGGGGAGAGGCAGGCAGTCCTGCATGTCCTAACCCTGATGGGGGAGATGATACTGGCCATTATTGGGATGGACATTGCTGAGGCCGTGGCCAACAATGGAGGAGAAACATTGTTATTACCTAATCCCCCTCCTCAGATCCCGCTTCTCCCTCATCCCGCATCCTATTCTGATTTACAAGCTGCAGATGGTGGGAGCATGTACCTCTTAAATTTCCTCCATCCCTGCAACACAGTTTTATCCTTGTGCCTTTTTCCCCAGACAGGCCAGGCAGTGGAGGAACACAGTGCCATTGCTGGATTTTGCACTTGCAGTCACTAGCTCAGATACTGACACTACAGGTACATTGAAGGTAGGTTAGGGGAAAATTTGCATGCGGTGAGATACCGGGAACAAGTGGGCTTCAGCCAGGTCAAGGGAACAAGGATAACATAGGTACCAGCTCACTGGAGCGGGAGGTCGCACACAGGCTCTGCTGTAGAGGACTCAAATTAGGACTTAGATGGGGCAGTCTACAGGAGAACACTGTGTGAAAGCACAACAAACTGATTGCCTCATTGAGAAACTGGGCAGAAAACCTGTGGTCAGTGTCAAAGAGCAGTGGTCAATGGTCAACCCAGCATCAACTTAGCACAGGGCTTTGCTTGGAGCCTATCCTTTCCAGCATGGAAGTGGTGGACAACTGAATCTGTACACTGTTAAATCAAAACATGACGCAGCCTTTGATGGCCAATGACGCAGCTTCCATTGTAGCACAACAACAGCCACCCAGTATCTGAATACTGCAGTGGAAGCTCAGATTCCTATCGTGGAAGGTTAACTTGCTGCCACGGAAGCTCAGACTGTCACCATCATGGCTGTGGGTTATAGTGTGCAAAGGGGCTGTCAGAGTGTCACAGTAGTCCAGCAATCTGACCTTCAACAGATTGCTATTGTGCTGCCCTGCAGAGTAGCAGTGGCTCCATGGAGCACAAGCCTGCTCAGAAAGACAACATTTATCTTACATCTACTGCCGACAAGTGCCCTTGCTGTTGCCTGTCAGCTGGTCAGCTGAGACTGCTGCTGCCCCATGCTGAGATGGTCAACTCTATAGCCGGGCCCTCGAGGCCCAGAGCCGTTTGAGATCGTCCTCCAAGGATATCTGGAGTCTTCTCCACCGAAAGCTGGCAGCCTTCCGACTAACCGTGCTGCATCCACTGGCATAACATTGCATAGGAATACTAGAACAGCTTGCAGAAGACAGGCACTGAGGGAGCCTACAAGAATGTAGTTGACTATTGTATGCAATATGGCAGGATTTTATTTATAAATTGGGTTTTTATTGTTGTATTGTGGACAAGCTGTGGTGGTCAGTAACAGAGTAAAAGTGTGAGTCTGTTAGTGAATGGGAAATTGGAGTTACTGTTATCACACTTGGATGAGTTTTTCACAGATGGCTGAGCCAGAGAAGACTGTCTAGGTTACCTGCTCCCTACTCTCCCTGCTACAACATAGCTGATGGCAGAGGCTGATCCTCATGATGGTGAGGTTGTGCAACATGCAGCAGACAACAGCAAATTTTGAATGGGGAATTGGAATTGTGGTTTCTGGTGTTGCACTCAGTTGAGTCCTTTACAGGGAGTTTGGGCAGAAAGGCTCCTCCCCTCGTCTTCCTCCTTCCTCTTTTATACCTGTTCCTCAGTTGCTCACTATGTAGCTGGTGAGAAGGGCTGTCCACTTATGATGACGAGGTTGTGCAGCATGCAGCAAACTGCCATGAATCTCACGCACGTCTCCTCCAGAGCGGTCTAGGCAGCGGAAGTGATTTTTCAGCATGCCAATTGTCTACTCTATCACATTTCCTGGGGTAGCATGGTTTTCATTGTATGCATGCAGCCCACAGGTGCTTTGGTTGCACACCAGAGTCGTCAGTGGATAGCATTTATCAGCAAGTGGCCACCCTCGCGATTCTCATGGTGGCTCAAATGCAGATGGCAAATGCTGCAGAATGAAGGCAGCATGACAGCTGCCAGGATACCAGGCAGTGACTTGCATATTCCCTGCCTGTGGTCAGGCAGAAGCTGGATGCTGAGCAAGTTGCATCCCTTTCAGTTCCAAAAGAGGGCAGAGTTGAAATGCAGTGCCTGCAGATCAACGTGCATGCAGGCAATGACACCCTGCTCCAGGGAATTCTGCAATCCTAGCAAAGCCAAGTGCTTTCTCTGCTTGTTTATCTCTGGCAGTTGTTAGCTTTCTTTGAATAGAGTCATTCAATGACCTCCTTTATGCAACAGTGGACGGCAACTGGACGATGTTACAGATACCAGCAGCTCCAGCCTGGAAGGAGCCAGGTGCATATAAGTTCATCACCATAGTCACTGTCACGGCTACTGACAATGTTGTCCCTACCCTGCTCTGAGGTTGCAGTTGTAGCTGCAATGGGTGACATTCCAGTGCCATATCCTTATATATGGCGGGTGATAGAAATAAGATTGAAGTAATCCAATGATGTGTTGCATGATTCTGCACGAATCAGTATGGGAAATACGCCAGTGTCACATCCTTGATCAAAGATTTGGAATGGGAATCACTGCAGCAAAGGAGGGAGAAAATAGACTGACCACGCTCCATAAAACACGGAATGAACTGGTGGGAATTGACAGAAACAAGTACCCAGTGTCCTCTGGCAATGACAGTACACACGGTAGGAATCCACACAAATGAAAATACCATTTGTTTTCAAGACAGAGTGTATCAGCAATCTTCCCTCTCAAGGACAATCCCACAATGGAACAAGCTGCCAGAGGAAATAGTCACAGCCTCGTCACTTGAAATCTTCAAGATCCATCGTTAGATTATTTCCATTTAAATGCTTTCAGTATCAGGACTACCATCTCAGCAAGTCATGCCTGGTTTAGTTAATGCTGCCCATATAAATGGTGGTGGGATATGGATATTAACCTGTGATGTCGACACAACTAAAGCAGAAGCAGTGAGAGGTCCCTTCCTGAAGCACCGATGTGTCACACATTATTCCTTGTGGCGGTAAAGGTAGTAGATTATCCTCTGAGCCACGTTGTATTCCAAGGGAAAGGTCTACTTGTGCACTCATGTCTGGGAACTTTATGCAGAAGTCTTGAAGTCAACAGAAAGTCCTTCAGCACCTACCACATCACTCCCTATAGACTTTTGCAACTTCAAACAACTATAGAAAACAGCAGACATGTAGAATTGAAGCAAAAGCCAGAAGAAATCAACCAGCAACTAACCTGTAATTAGTTGATGATCCATTTAAAAAGCATTTGGACGTGGGGGTTTCCTTTCTGCTGCTGAACATGGACAGCTGTGCATGGATAAGAGAGACCATTGGTGGCAGCATTGAGCTCTAAAATGGCACTGTGCTGGAATTAAATCAGCATGAGGAGTGAAAGCTGGAGGGCCTAACAGCTCCTAAAATAACTGAGGCAAAGTCTCAGAGAACCGAGGCAAGCCTCCTAACCAACCTACCTCGCCACTCGACTACTTACGTGGTCACCTACGATCTGCTTCTGGGGTTGGTGGGTCTGACTCTATCCCGCCCCTGCCCCCGCCTCCCCAGAGTGAACATTAGGTCTAATAGGACCCTTTAAACCAAGGCGGGTCTGCCAAGCCAAGAAATTTCCTGGTTGCATTCCTTTTGGCCCGAGGGTCTTGAAAATATTTCTGTTCCCTCGTCCTTTTCTGCCCTGGCTACATTTCCCTTAGAGCGATTTCAATATTCTTGTCCTCATTTTCAACTTCTCACCAAGGCACCACCTCATCATAGATCTGAAATTCTTACTGTGTGGCCCAGGACCTCTGATCTCTAGATAGTCGTACCCTGGAGATAGCCCCTGAGATGCGCTGGGGATCCCTCGGAAGTCCAGACGCATTGGCTACCCGGGAATTGCCTGGGAAGTTTGGACTAACCTCCTGCCTCTCCCGGCTACCCTCCCTGACCACTCGACTACCCCCCAACACATCATAGCCCATCACCCACTTAACTGCCATCCACCCCCCCCACCTGCCTCCCTACTCTTTTGCCCACTTACCTTAGACACTTACCTTCTTTCCAAAGCTTCTCAAATTGGTTTTGGACCTTTAAAGTTACCAGATAGAAAGGGGGTGTGACTTGGCTTCCTCCAACAATCCAGCCCTTTGAGGAAGGGCTCCAAGAGCAGGAACACTCTGCATTTCTGAAGAGGCCCACCCAGTCCGGAAGTCCGGATGAGAAATGCAGAGCAAGGTAGGTAAATAGGAACGGCGTGGCAATCCAATGATGATTGCCGCTCCTGGGAAAATTCAGCCCTATGTCTTCCTCTTCCCCTCCATTACCAGCTTCAGGCGAAGGGGTTCCAGTTTACAGCTCTTGTGCTCTAAGTTTCTTCCTAAACTTCTTGCTACCTCCCTTGTTTTCCCCACTTCTAATTCACTGTGTCTTGTACCTCCATCTTGGTGTATTTCATTATGTAAACGACAGTGTAGAAATGCATGATATCTTTGGTGGTTTTGTTAGGTGGAAAGTGCACTGCAACTGTCACTGGCTTGTGATAGAGCTGTGTAAGAGCATGTGTTGATTTTCTTTCACTTGTTTTTGTTCTGTACCTAGTCTAGCTTTGTCTTCTGGCATGATTACCAGTGGACACAAGGTAAAGTGTGCTTAGCTAATGTAAGAGGACTGATCAATCATCTCCATATAGTGTACAAAGTAAACTATTCTATGTAAAGCACGCGTTGAGACTTGTTCAGTCAATTACTGTAGGTGTAATAGTGGATCGTGTTTCCATTTTCCCATGTAGTTTTGGAAGCCTACTCTGTAGAGCTGGCTATATTTAATTCCTGATGGTGTTATGTATCCATTTCTTTAGTGTTGCAGTAGGCATGTTTTGTTGTTGCCTTGAGGTTTCCTACTTCTCTCCAAGTAGTTATCAAGATTTGATTTTCAGATTTAGTATGAAATAATCACTACATTTGTCTCATCTGTAATGCTAAATCTGAAGTACAATGTTGAAGTACAAATCTTAACCCTAACAATTTCATCAAAGTGGAGCTATGGTGCATCAAATATAGTGGTTGCGATTTATTTTTTATGTCAAGAGGTTATAGTGATGCAAACAGAATCAGTGAAGCTTGCAGTTGCCTCTAATTGTCCAAAATTTAAAACCTTCTGAAAGTGGCAGTCAAAGTATGGAACAGCAATTATGAAATGTCACTTGACAGGAAGGCATATGAGATTGGGATATTAAAAATATATCTGGAGCACTTTATCCTGCTGTGTCAAATTTTGACTATATTTAGAAAAAAAACAGAAAGCACAGAGGGTTTATTAATTATCCAACTTCTATTTTTGCTAGAAGGTTTGATGCACTGCATGAAAAAATACTCATATTTACATAAATGATGAAATAATTGAAATACCCCACAATAGTTCACACAATTAATAAGCAATCACAGCAGCCATTTTGCAGCAGGATAATACTACAAACAGCAATGAGGTGAACAACCGGTTGATCTGGGCTATTTTGATGGTATTCATCGAGGGAGGAATGTTGCTGAAGACATTGGAAGAATTTTCTGCTCCTCTTTCACTAGAGCCACTGGATTGGCGACACCTATCTGAACGAGACAATTAAAAGACAAGCAGGGGAAAAAAGAAAATTATCATTGCAGCCTGCTGCACAAACCACTGGCAGCTTAGTGCCTGGAACAGAGAACGGGTACTCTGAGATTGGACAGAGTAGTGAGGAGAAGCTCCAGCAGAGGCGTCCTCCTGGTCAGGGAGAGGCCAGAGGAGCACAGCCATCAGGGTCACTGTTGCCCTGAACCTTTATGCATTTGGGTCGTCCCAGGGATCAGCCGCAAATCTGGCTGGCATCTTGCAGATGGCAGCTCATTACGTCATCAGGCAGGTCACGGATGCCCTATTCCAGAGGGTGAGGGAACTGCACCTATTTTGAGACTGTCAGGCCAGCACAGACATAGAGGGCCTTGGAATTTGCTGCAGCCTATGGATTCCCTCGGGGCCAGGGGTCATCGATTATACCCATTTAGCCATCAAGGCACCGACAGACCAGCCAGCCAGATTCCTGAATAGAAAAGGCCCCAGTCGCTGAATGTCCAGCTAGTCTGTGACCTCAGGCAGTGCATCTTGCAGGTGTGCCCAGTTCCCAGGCAACTGGCATGATTCCTTCATCCTGTGCGAGTCCCAGGTGCTGGACCTTTTCAGGCCAACATCCAGACTCTGAGTGACTGCTGGAAGATAAGGGTTATCCTCTGAAGAGGTGGATCCTGACACCCGTCCAGTAACCAGACGCAGAACTGTAGAGGCGCTAAGACAAGAGTCACCTACTTACGTGAACCTGCATTGAGCAAAACATCAGCATGTTGAAGATGCGCTTCTGCTGCCTTGACCATGGCTGTGTTGGTGGTGCCCTCCAGTACGAGCCAGCCAGGGTGTCCCATATGTCTGCTGCATGCTGGACAAAGAGGCCTGGAGCTGGATGGGGAGGAGGGACTTGAATACCACTCTTCTTTGGAGGAGGTCATGGAGGAGGAACCGGAGGTCGGAAGTTGAAGGAGGAACTGCAGAGGATCCCAGTGCTCATACATTGGAGGGAAGCTAACAATGCCGCCCCAGGTCTCACAGTGATTGGCAGGCTGGCATGGTCATAAGGGCCATGCTGATTCAGAAATGCTTCAACTGTGGACTCCCAGGCCTATGGTAGATGACTGTAAAACTCAAATTCCATCAGAGAGATAAATGATCCAGCTAGCACACACGTCTGGATAATCCCAATGCCACCTAGACATGAAGCATGGGGTCTCCACCACTACCATAGCCCCACATCACAGAACAATGCCATGGCTCCCTCCCTCTAACCTCCTGCCTTTCTCTCTTCCATCCCCCCATCATCATTCTCTTTAATCCCCACCACAAGTCAATAATACACAGAAGACTGATAAATCTCATCAAACAATTTTATTGCAATAGTACAAGTCAATGGGAAAAGAAAGAGAGATAACCTCAGTTAACTAATAACGTGCCACCTTGCACTCACACCCACTGCTACGAGACGCTCCCCCTGTGGTTGAGGAAGAGGTGGAGACAGCCTCCTTCATTGCATACGTTTGCAAGCTCCGTGGCTTCTATCCTCATCATGGACGTGCCCATGGGGGCTACTCCACAGGCTGTTGTAACTGCCTGCTGCGGAGGCAGCCTCTGTCACAGAGCTTTGCAGCATGAATGGGTCAGAGGGGCTGAGGAGTCAAAGGATGATGCCGGTGCCCCCGAGGGGTCACCCGCTCATCAGCCTCTTCGACTACCTCAGCACTTTCATGATGCTCTGCCTCTACCTCAGCACTTTCCTGATGCTCTGCCTCTACCTCAGCACTTTTCTGATGCTCTGCCTCTACCTCAGCACTTTCCTGATGCTCTGCCATGCTAGATGAGGCCACTGGCTGGGACAAAGCTGGCATCCACTCAATGCATCTCTGTGCCACTCGCGACACTAAGTGGTCCATGCTGCAGAGACTCTCACTCTTTCTATACATATTAGCATGCTGCACCTACAATGCATGGGCTCCTCCATTGTCGGCCCTTAGGTCTGCAAGACCTCAGGGATCTCATCTGCCTATAATGCTCCTAATTTAACCTCCTTGTGCGTGATACCAACGCCTAGCATCTTCGCCCAGCTGAGCATGGTTAGCCTCCGTCCTCCGAAGGGATGGCCCACAGCTGACTCTGCCTCATGCTCCTCCTCCTCCTCACTCATGATGTGCTACTTATCCTGCGCTCCCTATTTTATGTTAGGGGTGAGCTTCTCTCCACTGGTGGATGATGGAAAGGTATGATGTGACAGTGCTGACTCTGTAGAGTCTTGCACATGGAGGAGGCTGGCGACCTCTGTGCTGTTGCACTTTGTGGGTCACCAGCTGCAGGCTCTGTAGGAGTCACAAGAAGATGAGAACTTGTTGATGAGAACTTGAACAACTCAGCAGGTGCATCAGCACCACCAAGCCCAGAGGTAAGAGCGTTTGACGAGCTACAACGCGTAATGGTCAGGAGCCTCCTCCATGTCCTTCACATGAGGATTGAGTATCAAATAGACCCTGCTCATCTCAGCTTCCAGCTTCACCATTGACTGTGGCCTGCTGTGATAACAGCAAAGCAAGGTTCAGCCCTGCATCCTCCATGTCCGTGAGCTAGTGCAGGTCTGACACTGCGTCTCCTGTTCACCTGTTCACACCATCTCACAGCTATTGTGAGCTCTCTTCTCCTGCAAGATGAGGAGAGAATGATGCGCGAGTAGGCTGCTCTCCCTCAACTCTCACAGCATGACATTGACTTGAGCTGTTGCACTCCTCAATGATGCCCACTTCCCATTTTAGTCCCAGATGTAGTGGGGGGGGGGTGCTGACATCTCAGTGATAGAACTGGGTGTTCACTTTGACAATGTTAGGGAGCATTACAGGCATGCAGTCTGCTGAGCTTGTGTGCTGCTGTGTACAGAAGAATAAGAGACCTGTTACCTGGTTGTCGCTTGGCATTCACCTCCCCAGGCCTTATGACATCATTGTCGAACTTGCAGCGCTGGAGCCCATATCCTCTTAGTCACTCTGCGAATGCTCACCTCCCCTGCCACCTTCAGCCATGCCTTATGCCTTTTTCTTCTGCTGTGGAGGAGGGAGGGTGGGGAATGGTATTTGGCTGGAGGACAGGTACAGAATAACCCTCCTCTAAGCCACAGGCTTGGTGAGCCTCCCACCCTGGGAGGCATCTGTAACTCTTGGGGCTGTTGGTGCCTGTCTGCCCCTTCCAGCACCGGCCCGATCCCAATCGACTTCCTGTGCAGACGTTTCCACAGCAAGCGGCAGGCCCAGTCGTGGCTTTTCAAAAGGGCGCTCCTGTTCTACATGCGCCCCCCTCCAGGTTGCTTTTGGTGCCATCATTTGGGCGCCGAACCCATCCCCGGGCCAATTAGTTCATCTGTATTTGAAAATTGCGTTGCGTCCATGAGGCTTGAGCAAGGCGGGGTTGGAACTCAAAACTGCTCCGCAAGCGGGTTCCTGACCCAGAACTGAAAACCAGCCCAAGGTGCCGTCCCTCAAGCTTTTGTTGAGCTTGGGGAGAGGACAGAAATGTCAATGTAAGAGCAAGGTGGAGAATTAAAATGTCAAGGAACTGGAATCTCAGGGTCACACTTGCAAAGTGCATTTCTGTTTGCTGTAGTCGTTTGACTGTGAATACCATTCATGATACAGCTCTCATGAGTTATCAGGTTTTTCTTTAATTGTAAACAATGCCCATAAGTACAAAGTTCCTTTGTCATTTAATAAAATAAGCATTCCACCGCAATCTGTCTTTGTTCATCACAGTGATTGGAAGTCCACATTAGTCAAACAAATCTGATTACCAGTAAGATACTCATTAGACACATGTCATGTATGGTCAGAAGTAAAATGCTTCCTGTAAATGCATGAACTTGGTGGTTTAAATCATGCTTCATACATTGCAAATGAGAGTGTATGCAATGATGTGACTTGGTGTAACTCTGGAATGAAATCCTGATCTGACTCTGTGAAGGTCTAATACCAAGTAACATGAGACCCATACAAAGAATGTATTGCTGTTTGGGATTGGCTCCTTATGGAGTATACCTCCTGTGAGGTGTGAAGCTGGGCTGTAACAGTGTTAAGTCAAGCTATTGGACTTTTGAAGGCATTTTAAAAACTTATTGCAGTCTTTTTATCATTAAACATTTAACAGCCAAGGAGTAGAACTCCGTGCTTGTGCCGTGGGCATGTATGCTTTGAGTACTCCAGAAAGATAGCAACCTCCAAGATATCAAGGTACCTTGCCAGCCTAGATAAATAATCCATAAATTAATTCTTGCAAATTTTCTACAAATTTGTTCCCAAAGTGCATGTGCCAGTTTTAAATAATTTTGCACTGAGATGTAAAAAAATACATTTAACTATAGGAAGAATTCTGTAAAATAATCTCTTTAGAAAGCTCATGTAGGGATCTGATGTCAGATTCTAGATCAGTTTCCCATATCTAATAAATGGCATTTTAACATTTATTATGCAATATGTAATTGCAGGAAAAAACTGCGGTTCAACATATACATGCAGTGAATGCGTTCTTTTGTCATGATTTTTAACGTGATATGTCTTCACAAATTTGGAAATATGAAGGTCTTTTTTAGATAAAGTGCCTCTTTTTATTATGGGAAATAGTCCATGTGAATGCTGTGTCATTGGCATTTTCAACATCTGCAGGCAAGAAGGATTGTGAAATCATCCTGTTCATTCTAAAAATGCAAAGGGCTATACAGATCTCATTCTTGGTGCATTATCATTTAATGGAGCAATCTGCGGTTTCAACAGGTTTACCAGAGCCAAAGAGAGATCACATCTTTGAAGGCTTAACAGTGGAACATGGTTTCTACACATCCAAGGATTTCCTGCCTCTTGTTGCAAAAGCCAGCAAACCAGGTACAACTTTCTGTTTAATTTCATTTAAATATTGCATAATTTGCTTTTGCTGCAGAGAGGTCTGCTCACTAGTAATTGTGTTGAAATAATTGATTGAAAATGAAATAAGTTGGCTTTAAGTGAAATAAGAGCACTGTTTCTTAGATAAAAAAACATAACAATAGTTTATGATGTATTAAAAGTCTCCTGTTTTGTAATTCTGTAATCAGCGAGTTCGTATTTTCTTTATACAGTATACAAATGTTTTTTTTCTTTCATTGTTTTATAATGCAAATGTCCATAACATAAACTTGTATATTGACAATTGTTGTAACCTGTAAAGTTTTGTAATCTATGATTTGTCAAACTTGTTTACACCTTCCAACAAATCCATTTATATGTATGGAAATATATCCTGCTTAATCTTAATGATGTATAGTCTTAAGAAAAAAAAATTCCAAAAACTCAGTTTAATAGTGTAACGACATCGTCCTCGAAACATTAAGGCTAACTAAATGCATGATCGCATAGTAAAAAGACATTATGATCACAGACTAATAGTATTTTTCTGATTTATTTAGATTTTGAGAGTTTTGATTGCTTCAGTGTAATGTATGTGATATCTGGTGCTGAAATCTGAACCATTCAATGTAGCCTGCAGTCATCCATTGAAGATAAAATAATAGGCCTCTGTGCTGAGGGTGCTGGGTGTGAAATTATGTATATGAATACATTTTAAAAAGGAATAAAAATGCCCTGCAATGAAACAGAATAATTTGATCGTAATATGCCTCATCGCTACCCTCTGTTGTGCAATTTTACATTGCTATAAATACCTCCCTGTGCCTTTGTGATGCCTGGTGTAAATAGCATATTTCTAAGAAAATGATGTTTTTTTTTTCTCCCAGGGATGTGTGCCTGTCAGTCTAGCCTGCCCTCACTACATGGCACGGTCCTCATACTTGGTGCTGGAGACACTGCCTTTGATTGCGCTACATCTGCATTACGCTGTGGAGCTCGCCGTGTGTTTGTGGTTTTTAGAAAAGGATTTACCAATATCAGGGCTGTCCCAGAGGAGGTAAAATTCAACAAGCTTTAACACTCAGGATTTAATACAATTGGGCTTGCCAGATGGAGCATAGATTGCAAGGTTTCAATCTATTAAGTTGTGTGTCCTGTCACTCAATATCTCAAGCTCAGCATTAGACAATTTACTTGTTTGTATAACAGCTGTATTCCAGATTTAATATTCCTCATTCCTTTTCCAACATTTATTAGGCTTTACAATAAGTCTTCATAAGATAGAAAGTAGGTAAATGCTGCTAGCTAAGTAATACATTGTCTTAATGAATTAACATGACCATTTATATTTAATTATCTGTCAATGTCATGAAACTCATAGTAGTGAACAATTGCAGCATACTTGAATTTAACTTTGAAGGGAGAAATATCTAAATTAGAGCAAAAGTTTAAATATATGATCACAAGAAGTTCAAGAAGCATATTTTAAAGAAGCATGATTGAAGTAGAATTTAGATTTAACAGTTTCTATTACAAGCGGTGCCATCTAAATTAATTGTTCTGTATGACCCATCCTCCCTACATCTAGCGACAGCAAAACTCTTCTGCTGTTTTGGCAAACATTCACAATAATTTCAGTGAGAGCTCACCAGATCAGCACAAATCCTTCTGGGACCTGGATTCACTGGATTCTGTCTTGACTTGGCAATTTCTGCAGTTGCCTTGAAAACCATCCCTCACAAGATCCTGCTATGTTACAAGGCTTTGTGATGCAGTGGGGTCTTCCCATGACTCCGGCCTGGGATATGCTGCCTCCTGGATCATCAGGTGGCACTGTTCCCAAGCCACCAGAAAGAATTTCTTAATATCCACTCACTAACGCTTCACAGTTACAAACACTGATTGTGTGTTCATCTTAAGCCTTTCTTGCGCCCTTGCATTGGCCTAATAGTTCATTTATTTATGACCTACTAATGTTCTTTTTGTCCCTTGAACTCCTTTCAATGAAAGTAGGATCAAAACTGGATATGGTTCTTCAAGCATAGTCTGATTAATTTTTTATTAAGTATATGTATTATCTCCATGGATGCTTTTAGTGCTCTCTCTCTTCCCCCCATGAATTATATGAAATGAAACAATAGTGCTGAATCAATACACTGCTAGGCATTCAGACCATTAGAAACATTGAAGTGGAGGTAAATCAATAGTATTAGCAACGCTGCCCTGCTGCCATGATGCAGCCTGTCTTCCTTGACAGCCACTGCCAATCCAATTCATTACATCTTCAATATTTGGTCAACTGGCACTGGGACCAAAAGAAGAGAAATACTTTTGGATCATAAATCACTTCTTCTCCTGCAGACCTTTACGATGAGGCCTTTTTCCTGAAAATGGCCAGGAAGATTATTATAAATTGAGTCAATTGGAGTCTTGCTCAGAAGCCCAACAGTTAGATATCACAGCATGATATTGACAGGGACTTGGGAACTGATTTCACGTATGCTTTGCAGTTGGATAAACGTTTGGTAAAAAGGGAAGAGAGTCACAAGCAAGAGCTGTATGTTATTATTGGAGGGAATTAAAGTTGGATTGGATAGAGAGTAATATGGAATTGAGCTTTATAAAGAAAATAATAACTTGCACAGCATATTTATATAGGGTAATTCATTACACATCCAAAACCTTCCTTTCTAAAAAGAATTTGTAAAGGTTTGTTTCATTATTACACTTGAATTGGAACTAATTTGGTTCCATATTCAATAACTTGTTAAAAATGTCTACTTCTGATAACCATTGAATTGAAGGACAGTTTGAGGAGGAAGCTATTGATCTATATAATATAATTCAATTTTTTTTAACACCAGCATTTATAAAAACATGGTACAATAATTATCCCTTCTGAGGATGAGCAATTTTAAATATTATAAACATTCATTGAACAAAGCCAATAAAGAATTTATCAGAGACAAATGACTTGAGGTAGAGTATTTTCAACAACTGGTCTGGGCATAAAATTTTAGCTTTATCTGACAGCCATTTGCCCAGAGCTGCAATTTCCAATATTTCCATATACCTAATGCTACTGCTGAATGAGATTTAAAGTAACAAGTAATAAAATTAGACTATTGACAACACAATAAAACCCTCCTATTGTCATTTCTAATTTATCAGCCATAAAAGTAACAAATAACAAAGTGTGCAACTTCCTAGGACTGTCCATCTTACAAAAAGGAAGTTTTGCCAATAGCGAAAAAGGATTATAAATGTAATAAAAATTCTTTAAAAATAATGGGACCAAAATCTTCCGGTCTCCAGATCCTCAGAGACTGCACACGCAACTGGGATGCGCTTTGAGACTCTGTGCAAGTCCTGACAAATTGGCCTATGTGGGAAATGCCTGGGAAGTTTCAACTTCCAATGAGCAATTCCCCTGCTCCCCGGGATCCTCCGTAAATGTCTCCGACTCTGATTTAGAGTCAAGACTTGGAACAGTTCTGAGCTACTCACCTGGATAGTTACCCAGGAAATGTTGGAGAAAAAAACTAGTTTAACTCCTGGGTAACTACAGAACTAACCGTAGTATAAAGGGGGAACAGATGGGATATGCTAATGTATGATGTAGATGATGATGTACCACTGACATCAGTCAACCATGGGCAGAAATTTTTGCTTGGTGGGCAGGCACTTGCCTGAGCCGCTCAAGCGTGAAATGACATGCGTTAACATCGGACGAGCGTGCTGACATCAACGCGCAGTTGCACGATAGTTCGGTCAGCGGGCGCGTGCCGGAGTTGGCAGCACGCCCGCTGACAATTAAAAGACCTGTTAAGGCCATTAAGTAATCAATTAAATTGAATTTTTCATTGGCTATCCAACCGAACGCAGGCGAAAAGGCCAAGCGGCCCTGGCATTTTTTTGGAAACCTCATCCACGGGCAGGATGAAGTTTCCAAAATGAAATAAGAATAAAATAAAAACATTAATTTTTCATTAATAACATGTCCCTGCTCATGTGACAGAGTCACACGAGGGGACATGTTTTATTACATTTTTATTTATTTATTTCATACCTCTTCATCTTCCTGAGGCAGCTCTGTGCCTCAGGGAGATTATGAAGCGCTCATTTGCACGCATGCGTGAAGTTCACCTGCTCATCCTCCACCACCTGCCCCCACCGCCCAGCACAAGCAGCGCTCAGCCTTAATTGGCCCACCAGCGTGAAATTGTAGTCTGGTGCCGATCGCAGGTGGTGGGTTGCTTCCTGACCACCCCTGCCTGCCCCCGACATGCACCCTGCCAAGAGCAAAATTCTGCCCCATGGGCAGAATTTTCCCCCCCGTTGAGGGGGGAAAGTTCAGGAGCGTGCTGGCACGTCTCTGATCAGCGCCCCAGTTCGGAGGCATGCCGCCATTTTACGTAGGCTGGCCAATTAAGGCTCACCCAGCGTGACGTCCTCTAGGAAGCGCTATGTGGGTGGGGGAGGATTCCCTAAGCCGACAGTGTACTCTTTCGCGCCTGCACGCTGCAGAGCGCACTCATCTCCCTGAGGCTAAGTGCTGCCTTAGGGAGATCTGCGCCAAATTCAAAAATGTTAAATATAGAAAAATAAAATTTCCCTGACATGTCCCCTCATGTGACACTGTCACATGAGTTGGGACATGTCCATCACTTTTAATTAAACTTTTATTAAGTGTTTAAAAGCCTGCATGAAACCTCATCCCGCCCGTGGATGAGGTTTCATGCTTTTTCTAATACCCGCCAGGGCTCCCGGCCTGCCCGCCAATCTTAAGATTGGATGGGCAGGTCCATTAACTATTTCAATTAGTTTTTAAATGGCCTCACTTGACCGTTGACAGGTCAGCGGATGCACAACTGACTTGGCTGCACCCCCGCCGACCTGAAAATTGAAATGACGTGGGGTGACGGGAGTTCCGCCTGACATCACCTCGCATCATTTTATGCGTCAGCGAGCGGGCCCCACCTGCCGCTTGCCGACCTCAATATCCTGCTCCATGTGTTAGACTCGAGAGAGAGAGGTTGGAACAGCATGCCTAAGAGCAACGTGCCTACGCTATTCTGTTTACATGTAGTACTAATAAACAAGTGTTTAGCAGATACCAAAGTATGACTCCAGTCTGTCTACTAACCACATACCATGCCTAGAGTCCAAGATAGGAGGACCATCTCAGGCAGCAGTGGAGGCATTGATGTAAAAAAACACATTGGTGTTATCGAAGGAACCACAGAGTGAAGAACACCTTGATAGCAGCAAATAAATCAATAGAAGGAGTCTGGCACAATGGACAAAGGTAACTATGACTGTCCTCATGAGCAGTCCCTGCCCATTTGACTTCCTTCAGAGGCCATAGAGATGCCAGCAGGGAGAGTTATGGAAACGCCATTTTCCCCAGTATCAAGCTGCATCAGGACTTCATGTACAAGAGCAAAAGTTTCAAGTCAGTTCCTTTCTTTAAGCTGTAGTTCCAGTAGCAGATGACATTCTCCTAAGGCAAGGGATGAAGGAGTTCATTGCAGACTTTGATGCCATTCTTGAAGCCTTTGACATGTATTTTAGACCAAAGCGAAACTTAGCAATTGATCTGGTCCGGTACGGGACGCAGGCTGAACTCTGGAAGAAGTCAGGTTCTAATGCAGTGCGACTCCAAGGCTTCACATGACTCTGTTGACTGAGTAGGCCCACAGGAAATGGTCCCACCCACAAGAAACCCCCGATAACCAGGCGAAAGATGGGAAACGCCACTTCAGCAGACATTTTGAGATGCTTCCATTGTAGCGCAAAAACTCAGTACAGATGCCTGGACTGCACAGCAGGGTGCGCTGAATGCTTCTAGTGTGGTAAAACTGGACATTACAAGCAATTCTGCAAATCCAACAACTTTAGTCGAGGTAAGAAGACAAGGAAATATTTATGGGGCAGGATTTTTAGGTCAGTGGGCTGGCGCGATTAGTGGGTCCAGGATTGGCCGAGGAATGAACCGCTGCCTGCGATCATCCCCCGACCGCGATTTCACGCTGGCTGGCCAATTAACGGCCAGCAAACGTGAAGCACGCGCTGAAATGCTCAGCACTGCCGGGGTGGGGGCGGGAGGAGGGCGAGCGCTGAATGTAAGCTCCCTGAAGGCAGAGCGCTGAAGACTTGAAAACAATTAACTAAAAGTTTTTAAAATCAGGAAAGAAATTTCCAAGCATCACAAATCAGTCACCTGAACATATACATGATAAAAATGCTGCCCATCGATTTTTATTTCTTTTTTATTTAATCATGGAAACCTCATCCCGGCCTTGGATGAGGCTTCATGAAAAATGCAAAGTCCGCCTGGCCGATTCGCCTGTGGCCAACCATGAGGTCGGACGGACCATGAAAAATCGGAGACAATTACAACTTTAATGACCTTAATAGGCCTCTTAATTGTCGGCGGGCGCCCGCCAACCAAAATATTGCGCGAGCATGGGATAGATAACGTCAGGACGCTCGCCCGGTGTCGCCTCACACGGCTTCGTGTCCGATCAGGTTGAGCGTGCGCCCACATACCAACCTAAAAATTCTGCGCATGATACACACTCCATCCAAGAGATGGGAAATCAAGATAAAAATGAAACCGCAGAATTCTTAGGGGAAATTGATAGTCTTAGTCCAGACCATTGGTCAGTTACAGTCCAAGTTGAAGACTTCAATGCCACCTTTAAAATTGATACTGAAGCTGCTGTTAACATATCAGCAGATGGTCTCTACTGGCTTCAGCATACATCATACATCAAACTTCAAGGTCCAGGAAGCATTGACCTTCCAATTAGAGGCAGGATTATTGCTCCTCTCTGCTACAAGGAGTGATCGATCATTGATTCTCTCTATGTTCTTCACAATCAACATGCATCCTTATTGAGTGGCAATGTGAGCATACTTCTAGGAGTCCCAGGAAAACCAGATGATGCCCACTATTTGAACGATTCACTGTCCTTCATGCAACAATCTACAACCTTTTATTGAGAACCAGCGTAATGCCAGCCTTCAGAAGCTGAGGAAGTTTATACACTCAGCAGCAAGTTCCTTTCTTTCACGGAGACAGCATCCACTAGGCCCTGGGCAGAGATTGAAACTATGAATGTCTCAGTTCTTCGTGAAGTGAAGCCAGAGGTGGTGGATACAGAAGGTGCTGCAGCAGTCAGTGACCATCACCATGAAGACCTGCTGGACATGAATTGGCTTTTCCTAGAAAATCACTTCCTTGCTCATCACGAGCAAGAAACCCTTGCAGTACTGAGTGAACTATTGGATGTTGAGGCCCTAGAGGGTAATTTGTCTTTCTAGTTGATAGACGCACCACGTGAAGTTTCTGTTGTCTTTTTAGATGAGTCAGCTGTGTTTGTAGTGGCTGATCGGCATTCAGATCTTTGTTTCACTGAACCTACCAATGTATTGCCTACTTAACCGTGATATTTCATGAAACCTCATGAAGAATCTTCCAGTGGGGATGCCTTGCCTGAGTCTAGGTGACAGCCCATTGAGGATCACACTGCTAAAGAGCTGGTACCCTCCAGGGGTGAAAGTCAATTGGCACCCATACTTCAGTCCCAGTTGGAAGTCTTCTCTCCAGAGCCGGACGTCAGCACAGAAGCTGTGGCAGTCTTTAGCATTTCTGAAGCTGCAGAATCCTGTAGAACAATCTTGTCTCTGAGTTAATTGTCTACAGGAAATTAGTCTTACTATGGAAGATGATACGGCCTTGTTTCCATATCCTCAGCAGGTCTTCCCATTGCCCATGGTGGAGCAACCTCACACAGAGAGAAGTACGGCTCTCTGACCATTGCCTACAGAAAGTAGACAGTCCTCCTGAAATATTGGGAAATCATCCCTTCATCTTTTCCTGAACTTACAGGAATTTTGTTGTCTTTTTTTCCTTCGTCGTCTAATTTCATTGGAATCTTGGATCTTCAATGCATTTTCATTCTTTGATGCTGCAGCGAATGATATGGCTATTACAGTCTTCCCTGGAGTTGAAGATCATTTGCCTTCTGAAGGTCTTTCCTTGTGTGCTTCTAGGGAGCAACAAGTTCCTCAGGAAATCCTCAATTCTTCTCTTCTAATCCCAGAGGAGCCAAAGTTCGATGCTCTTCAGTCTTCTCTCTTGGATTCCAGTCTTTTGTTGAAAAGGCTTTGTTATAACCTTGCAGTTTAGTCATCCCCCAACCTACACTCTGCTTCCCAGCAGTGCTGCTAAAGTGCTGTCTGATTCTGCAGATGATGATGTCCTACCAGATGCAGAAGAAAGCCTCAGTGTTTCCAAGGTGTCTCCCCTAAGGGCTGAGAATACTGTGGGAGATTGAATGCCCCAGAACTTGGGGAGGGGAAGATTAGAGTTAGAGTTGTGTGGAATCTGTGGTTGTAGAAATGGACTTACAGAAGTGCAATGTAAATAGTTAATGATATAGTTTCATGTTATTTTTGAAAGTAATATAGTATTCTTGGGGGAAGGTGCAGTGTAAAGGGTTAACAGATGGAATATGCTAATGTATGACATAGATGATGAAGAACGACTGACATCAGTCAGTCATGTGTTAAACTCTTACAAAAGAGGTTAGAACACCGTGCCTAGGAGCAATGTGCCTACCCTGTAACCTGTTTAGAAGTAATACTAATAACCACGTTTTAAGCAGATATGAGAGTACAACTGCAGTCTGTCTACTAACCAAGTACCATGACGAGAGTCCAAGATAGAAGGGCCATCTCAGAATACTGATTCCCCTCAATCGCTCACTCTTACCCACCCCCAATGGCCTCCTGACCCGACTGCCACCTCACCCACCTGCCACACCACCCACCTACCATCTCACCCACCAACCCTCTACCCATTTACCCACCTGCCACCCTGCCCACCTGCCATCTCACCCGCCTGTCACCCTGCCCACCTGCCACCTAACCCACCTGCCATCTCACCCACCTGCCACCTAACCCACCTGCCATCTTACCCACCTGCCACCCTGCCCACCTGCTATCTCACCCACCTGCCAACCAAACCATCTGCCACCTAACCCACCTGCCACCTCACCCACCTGTCAGCCCCTGCCCACTTGCCACCTCAAGCACTTACCCACCTCACCCATCCTACCTATTTACCCACTTACCTCACCCACCTACCCACCTGTCCATTCACTCACACCCATTCACCCACTCACTAACATTCAGACTGGACCTTTAAATTTCCGGTATGGTAGCTGGTGCTGTAAAAAGAGGGCGTGTCTTCTCTTCCCCTCGACTCTACTATGCTGCGATGAAGCTCTCTGAGTTGACACTGCACATCACATTTCTGGGGAAGCTGGGCTTTGAAGGAAAGGGAAGAAAAGAGCAGTGCCAAGTCAGGAGAATGTTCAAGCAGAGTGACAATCTGATGATGATTGCCCTTCCTCAGGAGATCTGAGCCGTGAGTTTGCATTTCTTATTCACTTATGGTCTCCTTTCCACAACGTAGGTTGATCCTTGAATTTTAAAAACTCCTGAGTATGCTAGATTCTCAATAAATTTGCTCATGACTCTCCCAGCTGCCAAAGGCATGTATATTTTTGCTGTTATTGCCACCAATTTAGGTTTTCCTTTTCTGCCCATATCAGTGGCTGCATGTGTATTGTATTGTTGCATGTAGAATTCAAAATCACAGCATCTGAAATTTAGGATTTTTTTTGCTCTCTGTCACTGTGTTACTCTGAGGTTTGAATCTTGTGACACTGTACGGCAGGTTCTTTTGACAAATATCAGTTAAAGAAACGATTCACCATGACTAGATGATCACACTAAACATCAGCTGTTCGATCATGGTGTTGTCAGTTAATCCTGTCTGCGTTTTCGAAGGAAGCAGAAGACATTGAACCGACAGAAATTGAGTAAAGATGGCTTCAACCAACCCATCACATCCCAAACTTCTTGCTTGCATTTCCTTTGGTTTTATTTTGTGCAACTACAATGTACCTAGTAGCCATGGAGAACTCAGTGTTGGATGTTGTTAGGAGAAGCATCATTGAACCCCATGAACGCCCATTGTGTTATGCTGTATGGTAATTTTAATTGCAATGAGGTCAATGTGTAATCCAGTAGTTAGTCTAATTGGTCAGTACTTGCTATGTGTATTGAGCACAAACAGATCTGTAATATTACTTTGTTGGATCACTCCACTTTCATGGCTGCTGCAAGTCCTCTTTTAAGCTTGTCACATTTTTCCCTTTATTCTTGAAGCGATCATTTGCTCCTTCTGGGTTTCAACTGAAGTCTTTGTGGTTCTGTATCGACTTCCTTGGCAAGAACAGTTTGCTTAGCCTTTCACCTGCTCGGATTTCTATTTTCTCATTGAGTCTCCAATGAATACCTAAGGTTAGTTTTGATGGGGAAAAACTCTGGGATTACTGGTATAATCTTCTGATGGAAGGAATGAAAGCAACTTCAGTGTGAACTAATGTTAGAAATGAAGGAAAAGGACAAATGGACTCTCCTTTCAGAGCAAAAACACTGGTCGAGATTCCTTGGCTGGACCGGATTTGAGTAAGAAACATAACAAGCACTAGAAGAGGTGTTTTCATACCAGGTGAAACTAAATGGACTGTTGCTCCTTGGGATGCTATCCTCCTGGTGAGTATATAGGATTCAGTAATCTCGCTTGCCCACTTTGATCATCAAGAGATGATCAAAACCAAAGCCTTTTTTCAGGAACAAAGTTTAGTTCCTATTATATATTATATAATGCACAATAAAATAGAAGAATCTAATTAAAAGATATCTCTGCTGTCAGGTGACAACTGTTCACATAAGACAGCACCATGCGCCATACATGATTTCCCTGATAATCCATGGCAGAGAAAGTTGGTGCTGACCTTTGGGAACACTTTCCATCAAACTAACTCTTAGCAGTTGATAATTTGTCCTAATTTCCAGCAAGCGGAAGTAACCAAATTTCCGGCTGTGAGAGCCACTGTTGCATGGATCTCCATTGCAGAGTTCAGAATTGCAGCAATTTGCAGAGCAACTTGGATTTCACTGCCATCAAATTGCACCATAATGGCCAGCCACAAGGTCTGAGACTCAGAGATTCATGAAAGCAATCAAGGAATGTGTTCAGACTGCTCAGTTGGACACTTTATCTTGGCAGTAATAGTGTAGGCAATTCCTGTGTAAATAACTACCATCTACGCCTCACTGCACTATGGGTGAAGAAACTGCAACAACTATGCTCCATCACAAACTAGGAATCACAGTACCTCATGCTGTCACATCCAAGTAAAACGATAAGATTGTGAAGAAAAATCACAAGGCTAAGGCAGAGGTGAAGGATTATGCTGTTTGGGGTGCCATGCCCAGCCTAGTGAAATCAGGTTTGGTGATCATCCCTTGTGAAGAAAACAAATTCAAACTATTTGTCTGCATTCTGATTTTCTGACTTAGTTCAACTATAACAACTCAAATTACCAGAAATGTGTTTTTCAAATACTACCATGACTAGATCTCATCATTACTGGTATTCATGCAGACTGAAAATAGTATTAATTTTAGTCTCTGAAGCAGATAATCCAGCCATCTGTCTATTTGCAACATCCCTTTCAGAAATAGAGGAGACCTTTTTCATACCTAAACTGTGATTTTCTTGAAAATTCTGGCTGTTTCGTTTTGAAAGTCTTTTTTTTAAGAAAATGTCAGTCTATTTTAAAGGAAGGGCTGAATGGAGTGTATGCAGACACTAGAGGGGGATCTTGGGAGGTTTTGTTGCAGAACAACAACCGTGCTGGCATCATATAACTTGTAGGAATCTTTCCTACAAACGTTCAGGGCGGGGTCAAATATGAGTCCCAACCCCACAGCGTCGACACCAGTCGCCCGATGTTGATTTTGCTTCGATTGGCCAATTAGATTGGCTACAGGGCACGCTCAACATTCAGTTAAGGACAGTAGGTGGGCTCCCAAGGCATTGGGGCCAATAGGAGGCCCTCTAGCATGGAAGGTACTGCAGCCTGCCATTGCAGGTAAGGGAAAGAGAGGTTGCCTCTATCTTGAGGCACCTTTCAGCAGTCTTGAAAGGTTTTGAAATTTAAAAATGGTCGCAGTGGCTGTACCACAATTCTGGAGGGGGATCCCATGCACTGAGCGGCCTGTGGCCAAAGCTATGGCCAGATAGGTGGGGAAGAACCTCCAAGTCTTTCTGGAATGCTGACCTCACCCCCCCCAATCTTCCATCGGGAGGCTACCTCCAGGCAGCTGCCATGCTCCAGACACCACAGGCCTACAGGACTGAAAAATTCCAGTCAGCCTCTGATCAATGGCCTTAATTGTAAATACCTTAACAAGCTAGCCACCACTTGCAGGTGGTTAGCTTGCTCTGCCCTCGAGCCAGCCTTCCCGAAAATGGCCTGTGAGAGGGATGGTGCCAGAAAACAGTCACGCCAACCGGCTGTGTGAAGCAACAAGCCTGCCCCCTCCGTTCCTACCTGCATTGGCACCGGAAAATTCTGCCCTCGCTCTTTGGAAGGTCAAACAACGACAAGAAGAATGATAGCTTGGAACTAGTTACATTGCATTTCTGTAATCTTAGATTCTGCATGATGTCCAGAATTTATAATGTGATGCATGAGTTCAACATCAAACACTAATATTGCCCTGAAGGTCAGAGTTGTCCTGAGCTTAACAACATTGTTTCTGTCTCTTGTAATTGTCTATTAGATGGAACTAGCAAAAAAAGAAAGATGCGAGTTTTTGCCTTACATGTCACCAAGAAGAATTATTCTGAAAGGTCAGCGCATTTCTGCAATTGAGTTTGTTCGTACAGAGCAGAATGACGTTGGGGATTGGATTGAAGATGAAGATCAAATTATTCGCTTAAAAGCAAACATTGTCATCAGTGCATTTGGCTCTGTTCTCTGCAATTCTTCAGGTAAGCTATTATAAACTACTGTACTTTTTTTCTAAATTATCTCTGAGACACTTTAAAAAGAAGTAAAACTTAATTGTGAAGTTTTATTTCCTCAGGCATTATATTGCTAGATTGTACATCCACAATGGAATATTCCTGACTATTAGTTAAACTGTATTTTCTTCTTTAGTGCCATATTCTGCCACTGATGATAGGTTCTGTACTAATTGAGAACTACTGAACCCACGACTGAAATAAAAATAGGAATTGCTGGAAATACTCAGTAGGTCAGGTAGCATTCTGTGGAGAAGGAAACTGAGTTAACATTTCTGGTCAATGACCTTCCATCAGAACATGACTGAGATGTTTCCATTAGGAATGACCTCTCAACAGGCGCAAACCTTTTCTTAGCACTTAAATTCAATTATCGCAAATATTTTCTGAACAAAAATCCTTCGTTCAGTCATTTCTTCATTGACCTCAGCCTGGTTGAACTGCAGAAAGGATGTGAAATTGGGCACTAAATGAGTGCCATTCATAAATCCTCTTCAACCAAATAAGGCCAGGATTCTTGCGTTAACCATTTACAATGGCCTAATATTTACACAAGATGATTGGATGTGCAGAATTTTTAAAATAATGGTAGAATAAATACTCCATGAATCAGTGAAATTGAAAACAACTTCAGGAATGGTTTATGAATAACCTGGCTGCTTAGCAATATTGTTCTATTTGCACATTATATTGACCTCACACGAGAATTTTCTTAAGTTTGCCATAGTGATTGCACTGTTTGCATAATGTAGCTTAAACGGCAGCTGCAGGTTTCTGCAAACCTACATTGAAAAAAACCTGTGATTTAACGTAAGTAATGTTTGACTCCTAGTTTGTGCTGACACAATACACTCACTCACACCTGTCATGTAACTGATTTTTTTTTCACTCTTGGACAGATAGCCCAAATTTCCTAATAATATAATCAAGGGTCAAATTGTCTCAGTAGAAATAATATGAAAACCCTTCATTTCAACCTGCAGTAAGAGGGAAAGGATTTTTAGAGCATGTTCTGGGACTTTTTTTTCTAATTAAGACTAATAAAAATTAGGAAAACATTTAGAGACTGGTTTATCACTTATAAAAATAAATTCCAAAAGCGTTGTTTGGGGCATTTTAATTAGAAAATGCTTGGCATTGTTTTTTTTTGAATTTTCCTTAACGACCTTCTGAATGATTGGGCAACATTCCCATGTGAATAGCTGTTCAAAACATTGTTTTACTGTAGTTCTGCTTATCTTTATTTGCCAGGTTTCTTTAATGAGTGATGTGATGCTGATTATTGTGGTAAAGAAATGCCTGTGCCCTGATTGGTTGATTGACAATAATAAATCCATGATAATGTCGCACTTTGGTGCACTAAAAAAAATCTAAATTGTGCAACTGTGCCCAAGAATTGCAATGTGTAGAAGTACATGGCAGTGATGACTCTTAAGCAATAACTGTTAACCCTCTATTTTAGAGCTTATTTCATTTGTATTTGAGTAGTCCCCAGTCATAGAAGTGAATCGTGACATTTTGTAGGGGGAGGGGTGGGGCGGGGGGTGGGGGTGGTGTCAAATTGCAGTAAAATCACCTGTACGCTGTCAAAAAAAAACATTAATGAGCTGCTAAAGCTGAAATTACAAAGACTTCAGAAATTGGTTAAACATCACAGCCATTAAACTGTTTACTGAAGCATTACAGATATACTGCAGCTAATGAGCATCTCTGCTATTTAAACAAGTGCAAACTGAACACACGTTACATGGATGCATAATTAGTTAAGGCATTTTGCATTGATAAGAATTTTAGCCTTTCATCTGCTTTAAATTTTCTCAATGCCACACACACACACAATAGTTATTTCAGTAAGTCTTGTTTAACTTGTAGATTTGAACCCTAAGTTTTTCTTTAATCTGTTTTCGGTTGTTTTCCCCACTGAGTCCCCATCTCTTACTTCATGTCTGCTGCCATGAACCCCAATATTACAGATTAGGATCAAATAAGCAAGCTACACATTCCATGGGAGATGTATTACTGATAGAGTCACTGCATCAGTTAGCAGGAAGCATGGGGCCAATATTTCAATTATGGCGCAGTGCCATTGGGACATCTGCTCCTTAAGCACTGAGCATAGCTGCACACAAATGACAATACAAGGTTAGCTCATTTGAATATTTAAATGTTGCTCTTGGCACATTGTTCATTACTTTGAGTTGAGAATTCCTATGCCAGCTGCATGTAAACTATTCAGACCTTTGTGGGGGAAAGAAATTGGCTGAACAAAATTGAGCCCCAACAGCTGTGGAAAGTCGGGCTAACTAAGAATATAATTTAAGAACTTGTTCACTGACCTTCTGGAAATGGACATTGAACAACTGGTGGCCTTTTCCGATACACCAGCTGTATTATCGGGACTAAGTATCATTTGCATTGCAAATTGGGCTTTGAAGCCTCTCAGGCTTAGGGAAGGTTTACTAGCATTACCATGTACTCAGGCAATTGACTACCAAGTAAATCTCAGACCCCCGTATTTATTCTTACAAGACACCACATTTGGGAACTACAGTGCTTCAGATACAATGGCTTTATATCAGTTTCTACATATCTACTGGAATGTAAATTCAGGTGAAGCAAACTTTTGCTATCCCAACACCCACAGCAGAAACCTAATGCTTATGAAACTTAGTATGGCAGGCAGATTGGAGTGGCAGTCTTCCCTGAGGATATCCTATAAAAGTCTGATTGTGACTCTGAAACCTCAACATGTTTAATTTACATGTTTTCTAATGATTTGAAGTTTAGTGCTGCCTGCATTTAACTTGCATTCTTATCCTTGAGTACTACATTATTAGAGGTGCATCCTTTGGACATAAAAGATGTAAAATCAGGATTACATATGGCTGGTCCAATGGCTGTGAATGATTCCATAACACGATTTGCAGAATGTCTCCTGATATTGCAATTCCTCAAACTATTCTACCAAAAAAGACAGATTGTCAGGTCATTTATTTTATTGACCTTTGTCCAGCAATCATGACAGAGCTTTAAAAGTAGTTGATTGATTATGAAGGGTTTTTGTAATATTTTGTGGATATGATGAGGCAAACTTATTGTTCCTTCTCTCTTATGGAGTACTTTTTCCAGCACAAATTAATAGAATACCCACGAACTGGTGTCTCTTATGCCTTATATATCAATTACCTTAAATTAAGATCTGTGCAGATTAAAAGTGCTGAAAGCAACTGGGGTGGAAAATTAGGAATTGCTACTGAAGTAATGAAAAGATTCATCGGGTATTGGATAGCTTCTACAAGTTTGGAAATGTGTCAGCAGATGTGCCTGAACTGTAAAAAGGAACTGAAGGAATTGTGTTATGACCGATGCAGTTGGTAAAGCGGAGTTATTTTTTTTAAATCACAGAAGGAAACTTTAAACAACTGTCATAACCAATAATTTTAAGTGTTATGTTTGAGATGTGAGACTTTAAACTCAGGAATCAGACCACTAGTTCTCGAGGTTTTACATTAAACTAAATGAAACATTTTATTAATTTACACAGGTTAAAATATATGTACACATGGCTACAAATTACTACCAGCATAGCTTTTAACAAATTCCCAAACTAATTTCCATTAAGGCAACAGCAATCCATAGATTTAACCAGACACCAGGCAAAACATTTTCACCTTATGAATTCAAAATGAGGTTCATTTCACTGTGGAGCCAGTTGGAGGCTTGCAGCTGCCTTTTGATCTTACATTGCCTCTGCCTGCCTGGACACCCGAAAACTACTGAAGTTATACCTACCAGCCCCATTGAATTATATTCTCATTGTATCAACAAGCTCTTTGAACGTCGCCTTTTAACAATGAAAACCCTTTCATAATACCAATTTTATTAGTAATATAAACATTTTGCTTGGTAGCTGCTAGAAAGGCATCAATTTTCACCCCACTTCTTGACTGCTCTATCCGAAAAAATGAAAATGCACGCTATCTCTCTTGCATATCAAAACTAGTACATATCAAAACACCCAGACTAGCTGGCTTTAATCCAGTTAAGACACACCTGCAGACTAAATCTCTATTTTAAAACAAAAATATTTTCCAAAATATTATATATATTAATAGCTTCATGACAATTGTTATCCCATTAGGTAGTAGTGAAGCTAGGATAGAGGGATTAGGGAGTGTGGAGGGTGAGTGTGGCAGTGGTTGAACTGCAGATTTGGTGGATTTAGCCTATAACAAGTGCCCTTTGTGAACAACTTCTCCTGCCTGCCTCCCCCTTCCAAATAACTCTGCCTACATTTTTAAGGGAGTAGAACTCAGAGTACTCAGAACCAGACACAAAGTGGGAAACATTTGAGAATAGAGGACTCAGTGGGAACAATTCCGAAGAAGAGCCATATTGGACTCAAAACGTGAACTCTGTTTCTCTCACCACAGATGCTGACAGACCTGCTGAGTTTTTCCAGAATTTTCTGTTATATTTCAGATTTCCAGCATCAGCAATATTTTGCTTTTATTTTACTCAGTGGCTAGCATCGCAGGAAGGGCACATGGCTGGGAACTGAGGAATGTTGACTAGCCCAGACTTACAGACTGAATCTAGAGGCCAAAGAGCTAAAAATGGTAATAGGCTAAGCATTGAAACTGTTTCCCAAAAACTGAAAAATACTTTGTTAGTTTGTCTCAGTAATCATTAAACATCTCATACCCATTGGCCAGGATTTTGCCCTCGTCAGGCAGGAAGCCAACCGCCGCCCGCGATCGGGGCCTGACCGCGATCTCACGCTGGCGGGCCAACTAAGACCCGCCCAGCGTGAAACGCGCTCTGCAGCGCTTAGCGGGTGCGTGCAGGAGAAGCTCCCTGAAGCACAGAGCTGCCTCAGGGAGATGAAAGTTTTAAAAATTAAAAATAAAGAACTTTAAAATGTTACAAAACATGTCCCTGCTTGTGTGACTGTGTTACATGAGTAGGGACATGTTATTAATGCAATGTTAAAATTTTTATTTAATTTTTAATTGCTGTTGGAAATCGCATCCCACCCGTGGATGAGGTTTCCTGAAAAATCCATAGGCCGCTTGGCCTTTTCGCCTGCCCGCCAATCGTAAGGTTGGACGGGCAGCAAAAAATTTACTTCAGTTATTACCTTAATGGCCTTAATAGGCCTTTTAATTGTTGGTAGGCGTGCTGCCGACTGTGGCACGTGCCCGCCGACTGAAATATCGCGCAAGTGCGCAATGACATCGGGACGCTCCACCGACGCCATTTTAGGCTTGTTTGGCTCAGGTGTGCGCCAGCCCAATGAGCTAAAAATTCTGGCCATTGTGTTGGTTGGTTCCTAATCCTTGGTGCTTTGCAGGCTTTGGGGCTACATGGGTTAAATTATGTGGGCAAGTTTCATAGACTGCTTGTATTTCTTCAAGTATAGAATGATAAGGGCTAGGTTGGTAGAGAGAAATCATTTTCTCTGGTAGGGGAGTCTGGAACAATGGAGTATAATCTGAAAATTAGAGCTAGCTCATTTAATGATAATGCCAGGAAGCACTTTTTTCACACAAATGAAAACCTGGAACTACCCAGTGAAGAAAGATGTTGAGGATGTGGTCAAATGAAAATTTTAAAACTAAGGCTTGGATTTTCTGGACCTGCCATGGCGGAGGGCGAGCCATTCAAAAGCCCATTGACTTTGGCAGGACCAGAAGATCCCACCAGCAGAAGGGGCTGGAAAATTCCGGCTTAAGACTCATAGATTTTTGTTCGGCGACCATAACAAAGATTATGGGCAGAATTTTGCCATCGGCGAGCAGGGGGCGGGGCCCACTTGTCGACGCGTAAAATGACGCGTGATGACATTGGGCGGAACCCCCGACATCATCCTGCCCTATTTAAATTTTCAGGAAGGCGGGGGCGCAGCAAAATCAGCTGTGCGCCCGCCGACCTGTCAATGGCCAATTGAGGCCATTGACAGGATCATTAAAACAATTAAAGGACCTGCCCGTCCAACCTTAAGGCTGGCGGGCAGGCCAGGAGCCCCGGCGGCAAATAGAGAAAACATGAAACCTCATCCAGCGGTGGGATGAGGTTTCATGCAGGGTTTTAAATATTTTAATTAAGTTATTCTGTAAATTATGAACATGTCCCATGTCGTGTGTCACATGAGGGGAACATGTTAGGGAATTTTTTTTGTCTATTTTTAATATTTTTCAAAGTGGAAGCGATCTCCCTGAGGCAGCACTTAGCCTCAGGGAGATGTGCGCTCTTTCATGCGCATGTGCAAAAGAGCACACTCTCGCTTTTAGGGAATCCTCTATGTGCTTCCTGCCGGACGTCATGCTGGGTGGGCCTTAATTGGCCTGCCCACATAAAATGCCGGTGCGCCCCGCTTCGCTGGCGGAGATTGGCTTCCCGCCCGCCGTAGATTGGGTCGGGCCCGCCCACCCGACAGGCAGAAAATTCTGCCCTATGTGTGGGTAGATGGAGCTAACGTACAGACTAGTCATGATCTAATTGAATGGTGGAACAGGCTCAACAGCTGAATAGCCTACCCCGTTCCTGTGGCCGGGATTTTCCATGCCCGCCAGCGTCGGGCGTATTCGGTGGCGTAAGTAGACAATACAGTGAGAAGGCCCAGAAGCCGGTTTCACTTGTCATGAAACCAGTTTGCAGTCGTCCGTTCAGCCCGTCGCTGGCGGGCTGCATTCCTTGCCATCGGACCTCGGGAACCTCATTGTAATGCATCAGTATGTCATTGATGGCCAGCCTGCCAGTCTGACCCACCCCCACCCCACTGCTCGATTGTCTGCCCACGTTTCACAACAGCATATATAAGGCGTGCAATTGGCGGGGGCCGCATTTCACTCGAGACTTCAAGGTTTGTTTGCCTATCTTGCTTTGGTCAGCGCTCACAGTCATCTGCGCCAGGCTTCACAGACAACACCACATCACTTTTATGATGGCTAATGGGCAGGCCTCTACCTACCAGGTCAGCTATATGTGGGTGGCTTTTCAACAGCTGCTGGGCTAAGGCTTGCTTGGGGAAGGGGCAGAAGTGGCCTCAGGCAAGGGAAGAGGCTGCAGGACGAGGCCTGTACTGGGGAAGGGGAGTATCCCAAGGTTTGTGTGGGGGGCACATGTTGATCTGTACAAGTGGCGTCAAGATGATGAGGGCTGAGGAGGCAGTCTCCAGCGGAGATGAGGCCAGATGGACATGTGAGGGTGTGTGTGTGTGTGAGAATGGGTGGTGATGTCCCTTGAGCTGGCAGTGAGTGAGATGCCAGTGAATGTGTGATGGGTTTGAGTGTGTGAGTGCTGAGATAGTTGCCATACCCTAGCTGCACAGATGAGATCATTCATCCTCTATCTGCATTGGATGGCCAACCTCTTCTGTGCAGCATTGACACTGATCACCATTGCCATCACCTACTAAGCTGGAGTGGTAATGTAGCTGCCCCTCCTGCAGCCAGAGCGGGGGTAGAGGACATCAGAGCAGGCCTCCACGGCGTCCAAAAGGTGCTCGGGGGCTGCAGTCTTCTTGCCATTCAGGGCCATGTCTTCTTTGCTGAAGTCCTGGGTTGGAAGCACTGAGCGTGGCTGTACTTTAAATGTGGCGCCTGGTGTGATGAAGCGGTGGGGTGACAGCGTGGCAGGCAAATCGGACCTACCCGTCATGGAAACAGTGTGTCCCGGGAATGCATAATTAATGCGGCGGGTTTGGGACAATACAGTGTGAAAGGCCGCCTTTATGGCCAGCGGGAAAAATGTTTCTCCCGCTTGCTACCGCACTTACTGCAAATCTGGGACCATTTCCACTCTGTTTCTGAATACAGGAAGATTAAAAAAAACAGATTTATTGACAGCCAGGTTTTTAAGTGGAAGATTATAAGAACAAGCTGTTGTGCGATTCAGAATGCAGGAGATTATTTTGTCAATATCAAGCAAGACCGCATACTCATGTGGGGTAGCATAGTGTCTTCATTATTTTGTATAATAAAAGCTATTACAAATTGTTGTGGTTGAAATAAAGGAGTCTGATTGTAAATTTTATACTGTGGTTCCTTGCCTTGAAAGAAATCAACTGAATAATTTGTACCTGTCCTTTCTTTGCCTTTGAAAAGACTGGAGAGATGCATGATTGAAAAACATGAATGTCCAGTTAAGATCACAAGAGGGTACTATTGTTACACTGGTGGGTAACACTATCATATTGTTAGATATTGAACAATGGAAATACAGACTAAAATGAGAGATACTTGGAACACTTACCAGTGCTGCTGTATCCAAGAGAATATTGAAGACAAGAATCTAAGCTTGTAACAGCATGTGGATGCTGGTGGAAACAAGGGAGATCCCGGGCAACCAGATCTGCATTAATGCCTGCAACTGGGTGGAACTTTGGGGTGGATTTCACCGGGCACCATATTTCCCCGCACCCCCACCTAAAAAGTTGATAGGAAGCCATCCACCAAAAAGCAGGCTGCCCCGCAGCCATTTTATGCTGAAAGCAGCATTAATTACCTAAGATCAAGACTTCTATCTGGGGAAGAAGTCCCATCTTAGAGAGCTGCTGGCCTATCTCTGTAGGCCCAACAGTGCCAGGTTTGAGTAGTGGCTGCTGCTGGGACTACAGGCAATCCCCAAACAAGAGGAGATTATGGAGCCAAGGTAAGTCTGGGGTAACGGCAAGGCCTGGATGGTAGGCCCCAGTGAGAGGGGCTGCTGGGGCCAGGTTTGACAGGCGGCGCAAGGGGGGTGGGGAGTTAAAGGGTGGAGTATGAACTTGGGTGGGTGTCTCCAATGGGCACAGGGGCCCCAAAGGAGGTCTCCCCCAAACCCTTGCCCAACACCAGCCCACGCAGTAAAAGCTGCTGGGCTACGAACCTGGCCTGGGCCCCTTCTGCTGCCCCGTCCCGTCCCGTGGGCTTGTGACCCAAACCAGTCATATCCTTAAAAGGCACTCCTGAAAATCGGAAACCCAAGGAATGGGGTTGGGAATTCTGAAATCTGGACCCACCTGCCATTTTTAAAGTGCCCCCAAGTCATCAGGACTAGACAAATGATGTTCAAATAGGGTTTGCTATTCTGCACCAAAAACACATCCTACCCATCGTTAGAGGATTGTTCCAATTAAATGAGCCATGTGGTCATTTTTGATCAATTAAGAGGAAGTGCACATATTGTCTATAAATCCAATGATGATCTTTTATATCACCTATTAAGCAGTTTGCAGGTAATTCAACCTATCAATTCCCTATCTGTAACTGGTGGATCAACTTTAATCAACTGACTCTTGGCCAATTGCTCACCCTGGGAGACATTTTAACTCACTCAAAATCCATTCAGTTACACAGAGTTAAAAATGATAGCTTCTGATGATAGATTTCAGTAACCTCCTCACAACTGATGTCAAACTGGCAGGTCTGTACTTTGCTGGTTCATTCTCATCTCTCTCCCTTCTTAACTAGTTGAGCAACATTTACACAGTTTCTGAATTTAGAGGGTTTTGGGAAACTGATTAATCCATTTGTAATTTCCTCACCATTTTTTAATATACTGGAGTATACTATCATAAGTCCCATTATTTTCTCCATTACCATATTTGCATGTTTGAAATCCACGGTTACATATTTTCAGGTTCCCTTGCACCATTGGTTTCTTGCCCATATAGATATTTTCTTTATTCCTTATTTTCCATCATAGTCTAGCCTGCATTCATCTTAACAGACCAACATGCCCCTTTACCACTTTCTTTTTGCTGATGTATTCACAAAATAATTTATTATTCACCTTTATCCCCCTCCAAGTGTTTTTTTTTTCATATTCATTCCTTGAGCCTTCTGTTTGCTTCCTTTGTATTCCATTGTTACGTGATATAGCTCTCCCATTCCTCTGGATTTTCACCTTTCTTTACACTTGTGTAGGCCTTTGCTTTCAACCTTATATTGGCCTGTAACTTCCGAGCTCCGGGGCATTGTATCTGCGGGGTACCCCAAAGATGGCCAGGTTAACACCCCAGAAGTCCACAGGTAAGGATACCATGGCAATTACCTGGGAAATTCAAACTACAAAATGCCGTGCAATGGGAACTACCTGAAACTACGATATAAATCACAAACTTTGGATGGTTCTGACTGCCTTTCAGAAATATTTACCCAGGAAAGGTTGGAAGAATTAAAACCACTTCTAACTCCTGGGTAACTATTGTACTGACCACACCCTCCCCCCCCACCTGACTACCACCCTGACCCCCCATGGGACTCCTCCCACTCCCACAAACTTCCACGGGACCCCCGATTACCCACCTGCTGACTACCCACGGGACTCCTCTGATTCCCCACAGGATTCCCCAACCACCCGAAGTCCCCGAATTCCCCAACACCCGCCCTCCCCCCACAGGACTCCCTGACGACTGCCCTCCCCCACACTGTCCACCTCTGACCACCCCCCCCACCCCCACTGACCATCCCTGCAGTGAGTGCCCGACCCTCACCCGCGCCCCCCTCCCGAACCAAGCGACCCCCCCCCCCCACTTCAAACCCACCCACTTCCCTTACAATCTTACCTGCTTCAAATGGCTGGACCTTTAAGCTTACCTGCTTTATTGCGGTTAGTGCTGTAAAAAGGGGGCATGGCACCCTTAACTCCGTCTCTGCGGAGCTCAACACAAGGCCTCATGAACCCGCTGCACTAGACAGTTCTCACTCAGCCTGAGACAGATGTCGGGCTAGAAAGGAGCAGCTGGATTTCAAGGTAAGAAACTAGGAGCGGAGTAGCAATCTGACTCCGATTGCCACTCCAAAGAAGTTCACGGCCATTATCTCTTACCTCATTTGTTGACCATGATTGCCTGTCCACACAAGTGGTACCCTTCCCTTATATAAATGGGTGGCAAGTTTTCATTCAGCAGATCTGTCTTTATTGGTGTTGAGTCCTGTTGGCTTAGAAAGCTTCAATCCTGCTGGAAAACATTGATAAGCATACCTCAGCGCTAGTTAGTTTGAGGAACTTCCAAAACAACTATTGTACTGGCCACACCCTCCCCCCCACCTGACTACCACCCTGACCCCCCATGGGACTCCTCCCACTCCCACAAACTTGGAGTTGAGTTGCTTGGAAGAAACTATAGTGTTTTTATTTGGTTCCTGAATTGAGTGATATACACAAGCAGTTCCTTTGTCAGAGGCTTTAATAATCACCAGAGAAATCAACCCGTGTCATGTTAAATGCTACAATTTACATGGACATTGTGAAGGAATCTCTTTATCTGTGATAACAAAGAAATGGATTTAAACTAAATGTTTAGCGATGCGTGAAACTCAAGTGAGTAAAAGAAGTGGATAGAAATGTGAACAGTAAATGCTAAACATTTCTTCACATCAGTTTTGATTAAGTGAAGATTGAGCAAATTTCAGATCCAGTCAAACAAACATTTTCAATGTGCAGTGAAACTAAGCTAAATGGACAAGTGACTAGTATAAGAAAGAATGATAGCATTCAAAGCTACAACACAGGGCTACTTGCATGCCAAACAGTGGAGGCAGCATGTGATGGACAGAGCTAAGAGATCCCACATCCAACGGATCAGATCTAAGATAAAAGCAAAATACTGTGGATGCTGGAAATTTGAAATAAAAACAGAAAATGCTGCAAAAGTTCAGCAGGTCTGGCAGCATCTGTCAAGAGAGAAACAGAGTTAATGTTTCAAGCCTACATGACTCTTCTTCAGAGCTAAAGAGAAGTAGAAAAGTGATGGATCAGATCTAAGCACAGCAGTCCTGCCACATCCCGTTGTAAATGGTGGTGGACAATTAAACATCTCGCTGGAGGAGGAGACTCCACAAACATCCCCATCCTCAATGATGGGGGAGCCCAGCACATCAGTACAAAATGCAAGGTTGAAGCATTTGCAACAATCTTCAGCCAGAAGTGCTGAGTGGATGATTCATCTTGGCCTCCTCCTGAAGTCCCCAGCATCACAGATGCCAATCTTCAGCCAATTCGATTCACTGCACATGATATCAAGAAACAGCTGAAGGCACTGGTGACTGCAAAGGCTATGAGCCCTGACAATATTCCGGCAATAGTACTGAAGACTTGTGCTCCAGAACTAGCTGTGCCCCTAGTGAAGCTGTTCCAGTACAACTACAACACTGGCATCTACCTGGCAATGTAAAAGATTGCCCAGGTGTGTCCTGTCCAAAAGGAGCAGAACAAATCCAACCCAGTCAATTACCACCCCATCTGTCTACTCTCAATCATCAGCAAAGTGATGGAAGGTGTGGTTGAAAGTGCTGTCAAGCAGCATTTACTCAGCAATGGTCTGCTCACTGATACTCAGTTTCGGTTCTGCTGGGGCCACACAGCTCCTGACCTCATTACAGCCTTGGTCCAAAGATGGACAAAAGAGCTGAACTCAAGAGGTGAGGTGAGAATGACTGCCCTTGACATCAATGTAGCATTTGACTGAGTGTAGGTCAGGATTTTCCGGACCTGCCCGCCGCTAGGATCTTCCGGTCCCGCTGAGAGTCAATGGACATTTGGCTGGTCTGCCACATCCCCTGCGGTGGGTTCCGCCATGGCTTTTGATTGAGTTTTTTGAGGAGGTGACCAGGTGTGTAGATGAGGGTAGTGCAGTTGATGTAGTTTATATGGATTTCAGCAAAGCCTTTGACAAGGTCCCACATGGGAGACTTATAAAGAAGGAAAATGCACATGGGATACAGGGTAATTGGATAAGGTGGATTCAAAATTGGCTTAATTGTAGGAGGCAGAGGGTGATGACAGAAGGATGCTTTAGTGACTGGAAGCCAGTGTCCAGTGGTGTATCACAGGGATCTGTGCTGGGTCCCCTATTGTTTGTCATTTATATAAATGACGTAGATGACTGTGCGGGGGGTAGGATTAGTAAATTTGCGGATGACACAAAGATCGGCCAGGCGGTTAAACAGTGAGGTTGAGTGTCTTGGGCTACAGGAAGATATAGACGGGACCGGGATGGTCAAATGGGCAGATAAGTGGCAGATGGAATTTAACCCTGAAAAGTGTGAGGTGATACACTTTGGAAGGATTAATTTGACAAGGAAGTATTCAATGAACGGCATGACACTAGGAAGTTCTGAAGAACAAAGGGACCTTGGCGTGTGTGTCCATAGATCTCTGAAGGTGGAGGGGCATATTAGTGGGGTGGTGAAAAAGGCATATTGGACACTTGCCTTTATCAATCGTGGCATAGATTACAAAAGTAGGGACGTCATGTTGGAGTTGTATAGGACCTTGGTGAGACCACAGCTGGAGTACTGTGTGCAGTTCTGGTCACCACATTATAGGAAGGATGTGATTGCACTGGATGGGGTGCAGAGAAGATTCACCAGGATTTTGCCTGGGATGAAACATTTAAGTTATGAGGAAAGGTTGGATAGACTTGGGTTGTTTTTGCTGGAGCAGAGAAGACTGAGGGGTGACCTGATCAAGGCGTACAAGATTATAAGGGGCATGGACAGGGTGGATAGGGAACAGCTATTCCCCTTAGTTGAAGGGTCAGTCATGAGGGGACATAAGTTCAAGGTGAAGGGCAGGAAGTTTAAGGGGATGTGAGGAAAAACTTTTTTACCCAGAGGGTGGTGACGGTCTGGAATGCGCTGCCTGGGAGGGTGGTGGAGGCGGGTTGCCTCACATCCTTTAAAAAGTACCTGGATGAGCACTTGGCATGTCATAACATTCAAGGCTATGGGCCCAGTGCTGGTAAATGGGATTAGATAGGTAGGTCAGGTGTTTCTCACATGTCGGTGCAGACTTGATGGGCCGAAGGGCCTCGTCTGCACTGTGTGATTCTGTGATGGAATACTGTCCACTTGCCTGGATGAGTGCAGCTCCAACAACACTCAAGAAGCTTGACACCATCAAGGACAAAGCAGCCCACTTAATTGGCACTCCATCCACCACCTTCAACATCCACTCCCTCCACCACCGACGCACCTCTGCCACCTCAAAGGAGTAGGGCAGCGGGTGCATGGGAACACCACCACCTGTAAGTTCCCCGCCAAGTCACTCACCATCTGGACTTGGAAATATATCCGTTCCTTCACTGTTGTTGGGTCAAAATCCTGGAACTCCCTCCCTAACGGCACTGTGGGTGTACCTACGCCACAAAGACTGCGGTTGTTCAAGAAGTCAGCTCACCACCACCTTCTCAAGGACAATTAGCAATAAATGCTGGCCTTGCCTGCAGCGCTCACATCCCATGAAAGAATAAAACAAAATTAAATAGCTGGACTAAGAAATGACTCATTGGCACAGGACACATTGACTTGAACAGAATGAAATGTTACCCATTTATAAAGTGAAAAAGGGAAATGATATGTCTATGAATATTGACCATTCCGTTATAGTGCCCACTCACGTTACTCAGGCCATGAATAGATTATTGCCTGTCTATCTGTCTTTCATCTGTCCTTGATTTGAGGGCTGGCCGCAATATAAATAGATTATTAGTTTACAATTGATTTATGTTGATAGGACTATTGTCCTGGCTTCCTTTAAAGTGATGCATTTTTTTGAGGGGTGTGCATAACAACCCCTTAAACGTACTAAGCATAGAAAAAAATTTTAGGAAGTAAGCGTGGCTTAATTAGGAAGTGGCATCCTGGAGAAATGAAACCATTTTTGATGCAATCCTCCTGCAGCAAAACTATTCCAATCTGGTTGAACATCTGGTGTATCACTCAGGTGCTCTGTTTGGGTTATGTAGAAAACTCCTAATTTACAATAAAGGTCATAATAAATACCAGGCAAATAAAGCTTAATCTTACTTCAATGATTCAAAATACAAAGAGCTGGTGCCCGATATACAGCAGCAGTGTAGTAACTGACCATTTCTTTACAGCCCCTGCTTAGGAACATAAGAAATAGAAGCAGGAGAAGTCCATGTGGCTCACCGAGACTGCTGCACCATTCAATATGATCATGACTGATTTTGGACTTCAACTCCACTTTCTCACCCACTCCTCATATCCCTAGATTCCCTGAGAGGACAAAACTCTTGGCTGTCTCAGCCTTAAATATATTCAGTGATGGTGCACCCACAACACTCTGTGGTAGAGAATTCCAAAGATTCAGTCATAAATGACCAGTCCCTTATCATGATACTAAGGCCCCTTGTTCCAGAATCCCCAAACAGAAAACAACATCTCATTATCTACCCTGTCAAGCCCCTTTGTAATCTTGAGTGTTTAGGAAGTCTTGTGGTACCATGGTAGCAACCCTACCTCGGGTCCAGAAGCTCCAGGTTCAATCCCCACTCTGGGACTTGTTAGCCACAGAAGGTGTGTTCAGGATATGGTTCAATGGGCTGATAATCAGCCTGGGAATCCTTCCACCTCCTCCTCACTATTCCCCAAAGGGAAAATGCACTTAAAAAAAGCCCCTCTCATTCTTCTAAGCTCTGGAGAATACAGACCCAATTTACTCAGCCTGTCATCACAGGACAACCCTCACACCCCAGGGACCAATCTAATGAACTGCTGTACTACCTCCAGTGCAAGCACATTCTCCCTTGAACATGGAGACCAAAACTGTACAAAGTATTCCAGGTGTGGTCTCATCAAAGCCCCAGTCAAATGTCTCTAATTATTTTATGTAGCCTCCGTTGTCTGAAAGCTTACTAATGAAACCTTTTACAATGCATCTTGTGCCCTTTTTCAGATTATTTGCGGGGAAAAAAACATCGGGCTGAATTTTATGGGCAGTGCGGTGGGGGAGTGGGGGGGTGGTGGGGGGGTACTGCTCCCCCTGTCCCACCCCCCAGGAATAAATGTCGACCCTCTTAACCAAGGCCACTCTGGAGTGATAACATGCCCCGGGAGGCCTTAAGGAGATGAGGGTGGGACTTCTGCCCCTCAGTGGGAGGAAGTCCCGCCCTTGAGAACTGCTGGAAAATCTGATTGGCAGGCAGCTTTAGCAGTGCCCAGCAGTGCCAGAGCTCAGTAGCGGGAGATTCTGGGACTGACAGCGGGCATCGGGATGAAGAGGACGTCCTCTAGAACGAGGTAAACCTGGGCTTCTGGAAGGATCAGGGAGCCAAGGAAGAGGCGCAAGAAGGGTGGAGGGGGTGGGGGTGGTGGGTTTTGGTGGTCAGGCAGGGAGTGACAATGTGGGGTTAACATCTTAGGGGGGGATGAGGCGTTGATACACACAGAGCATCCCCCGAAGGACGTACCCCACCCCCTTCTCACCTGTTAACAGTTGTGCTGCACAAATGGCCTTCACACTCCTGCCCGCTTGCCCACATTAACCATGTTATGATATGGGCAGCCTAATATTCAGGTCAATTGGCTTGTGAGCAAGCTCAATTGCCTGTTAATTATATTGTAAAAAATGGCAGGCGGGCTGCCGATTTTGGCACCTGCCCACCTACCATTTTATTGGGACTGGGTCAGGGGTGGGTGGGAAGGCAATGGGCTTGCCTCCCGTCATATTTTATGTGACGCCCCCCCCCCCCCACCGACACCAACCCCACCACCCCCCCACTGCCCCCAGCCAAAAAGACGCCCAGTCTGAGGGCTGTAAAATCCAGCCCAAAGAGACTGAAAAATCCTGACTCACTGCATTGGTCGAAAAATAAATGCAGTTTCAGCAATCATTATTTTTAAACTTGAAGCATTTTTCAAGAAACAATAATTGTTTTTGGCTTCTTATTATAATAAAATCACAAGCATAATTATATTGCCCTCTCTCTCTATCTCCCTCTCTCCCTCTCTCTGTCTCTCTCCCCCTCTCTCTAACAGTACCTCTTCCTGGAGTTAAATAAAAGTATATATTAGCTTCCTTTTTTAAAAGCTGAAATAGATTTTAAAATTCTTCATTTAAATGGTTTGAAAAAAAACAAATGGGTGAGAAAGATGTGCTTGCAGTTGGGCATTGAAATAATCATGTTGATGCATACTGGCATGATCTCTACACTATATATGTTCTGACCACAGAATTATAAAAGCTTTGGTTATAATATTATTGATATTTCCAGCAATCCTTGACTTGCTGTGTGCATATGATTTTTCTGAAGATCCATGCACAAAGGCACCAGATTTGTTGGGGTATCTAACCTTGTAAAAGCCAACAGTTGTCTTTATTTTTTGTAAGGCGTATAAATAACATGTACTGTGGTCTTATAAAATATAAATATGCACTGCACCAAATAGTATTGACTCTATTAATGCAGATGCTTAATTTAAACTATTACAGCATGAAGTATTGTTAAAATAATTGAATGTTGGACTGCGATACAAAGCTGCATTCAAAGGAAAACCCACATACTAATTATAAATAAATATATTGTAATCTTTGATGTATGTTTTCCAATTTGAGACATCTGAACAAAATAATAATGGGAAAAAATACATGTCCTTGGGGACTGCAGTCAGAGCAATTAGCCAAGGAATTGATTATTACGAATACTTACAATTTGCTTTTTGACATTTTTATTCATTCAGTCGAGCAACATCTGAATTCCAATGTTAAATTCTTTTGTTTCCAGAAGAGCAGGGCCAAGATACTAAAAGCAGCAGAGAAAGATTGTCATAAAAATGGATTTGCAAGGCTATTTGTGACATTACAAGTTGACCTTGTGACATTTGAGGCCCTGTAAAAACACTTTAAATCTGAAATGTTCAAGCTTATGTGGAGCTTACAAAATTAAAAGCCGGAGGCAAGATCTGACAAATTCAACTGTGGCCTTAAATTTGGTTCGCTTGTAACAAATCCCTTAGGATAGGATGAAAAGCGCGTAGTCCAGTGTTGAGAACCCTCGTGATGCCCTTGGATATCACAGTGCTGTCTGAGAAAGAAGCATCAGAAAAGCTGTTTATTTATATTTTATAGTTTTAGTCCTATTAATATCCTTAGCAAAACAAGTTCCATATGGGCAATTACATATCTTTGTCACAGTAAATTTATTTCACATGTTCTGTGTCTCATTGCTAGAATTACTTCACCTTCTCTTACATTGGCTTCATGCCTGTTCTATTGCCCAAAGTGTATTTGCCTGTGTGCATTCTCTTTTCTATCCCCATTCCATAATTAGTCTCTTGTTTAAAATCTCAGGCCTGAATTTTGCTCCCAACATTTCAATCCAACCCAGGAAAACGTGCCCCGGTAGTTCAGATTTTTGGTTTGGTGGGTGGTGGGGGTGGCGGGGGGTGGGAGGTGGTGGGGGGGGGCGGTGAAAATAAAAGTTGTGGCGGGTGACCCCGAAAAGGTTCGGAGACTACCAGCTGCGGAGATGGGCTGAGAGGAAGGACAGCCTCGGTGCTCCGGCACTTTGTCGAAGATGTAAAGGATAAATAAAACACAAAACAGCCCTCCAGCCCTCACCGCGCACCCACCCCCCCCCACCCCCACACAGCCCCATGCCAACCTATGCCCCTCTGCCCAACCCCAAGGCCCCTCCTATCCTCCATGCCAACTCATGCCCCCCATCCACCATCCTTTGCCCTTATAGCTTCCAAGCCAACTCACTCTGTATCCATGATGGGCAGACCTTAGAACTGATGTTGAGATTAAATAAAGTTCTTAAGTGTCTGTCGGTGAATTCACTATTTTGGACATAGAACAAGCTCGTTGATTAAAAAAAAACATTCACTACATTTAACTCCCTTCAAATATTTAATTCCTTAAAACAAGCACTTGTATTCATAGTCCCACTTCAAAAACTTTACAAGAACTCGGATCTGTGAATCAAACTGTGAACTGACAACCACCACGCTGTGATAATGATAGCCTGTGAAATCAGTCATGCAGTTCTAATGGTATAATGCTAGCCTCTCAGACTTATGTCAACAGACAGTGAAATAGCAAGCAATGATTTTTTTATAAACAGAAGTTTTTTTCAAATGTTTAAAGGGCAGGAGATTTAAATACTCCAACATCTTGACAGTTTCCCTTGACGGTTCTCTTTGGCTGTTCCAATCAGCTTGACAGTTCCACTGAATATATCCATTGTCACAAATATTCATGACTACATTTAGCAATCCCAAAGAGCAGCTTCCTTCTCCCAAAGGGCACTTTAGCTCTCCCAAAGCTGTCCCGGGATCCTATCCCCTGCCTCTACAAAAGGATACCCTACCTCTCCATATTAATGTGCTAACTTTAGATTTTCTCCTATTAGGTCTAAAGTGCACAAGTCGTGCTTTGGACGTCCCACTGGCCAAAATCAGATCAGCCTGAAAACAGCTGCATTTTAACATGTGTAGCTGCCTCTGCAAATCATGATGCACTATTTAGTACCTGTCCCCATTCCCCACCCCACAGCACCCCTCCTCCACCCGCCCCCCCGCCGAGAAAATGGTGGGGGCTAGATTTGGGAGGAGGAGATTTACATACCTAAGCCTCCGCCACCTTTTCACAAAGGTGTATCGGCTTGAAAATTCAGGCCTCAGCTTCTCTTTCCTTGTGAAGGCATTATTTCAGTTGTTTGTCCATTTCTCTCTCTTCTGAACTAACAGAGCTGCTCACTTATCGACCTGTATTTTGTGTTTGTATTGGTGATAATGCAACATTTACAGTAGTTATTGGAATTCCATATTTACCACAGATTATTAGACACACCTTTTCAGTACCATACAAAAAGAAAGGGCTAATTTCCGAATCTCACAACTCCAAAGCACTTTCCAGGCAATGAAGTGTAGTCATTGTTGCAATGTAGGTAATGCAACAGCTAATTTAAGCACATCAAGATCCCACAAATAGCAATGAGACAATGACCAAACAACCTGTACTAGTGAAGATATTTGAGGGGTAAACATTGGCCATTTCTTTGAAATTGTGCCTGAAAGATGATATCCCTGACACTACAGTACTCCCTCAGTTTTGCGCTAAGAGTGTTTGCCTGGATCGTGTGCTTTAGAAAGGAACTTGAAGCCACTTAATGGACTGGAATTTCAAAGCAGGGGTCAGGAACCTGACACCCGGATGAATTCCAGGTCTTAACCCCACACCGCACGCAAGGCTATTTTTAAATGTAAATGCCCCTAATTGGGCAAGAAGCGAGTTTGGCTTGCAATTTGTGGTGCCAAGAGGCAGGAGCTGTCTGCTTGTCACCAGCAAGAGAGGCAGATGGCAGCCATGTTGGGGCTTGTCACTGCTTTGCTGAAGAGAGTAGGCAGCTCCTTAGAAGACCAGCAGCAAAAAGCCATGAAACAGAGTACAACTGGGCAAAACTGAAGTACTGTGCACATTCCAGTGCAGAATAATGGAGGACCCAATGATTTTAAACATTAAAAAAAGTTCCCCTTCGTTCCGCAGTGAACCCGACAGCTGTGCACTGATGTGCACCAGACTATTCGAGTTCACCAAAATTGCCATTAAAAATTGTAATGCCACCTTTCTAGCCCATTAACAAGCTCTGAAAGGAGCCATTAATTGGAGGCTCAGGATCTGGAAACAACCTCCAGGACTGCGATTTTTATATCACATCTGTACTGGGTCTAGACCCCGCCAGGCATTTGAAAATCTGGCCCAATAACTGACTTAGTGAATGGTCAAATCAGTATTTTCTACTAAACATGGGCACATTAAATATTGGCTGTGGCATTTTGAAATAGGCTTTAATATCTCCCAGTAATTTGTTATATGGGTATTTTTCAAAAAAATACAAATTAAGTGGTTTATACGTTATGGAGATCAATTATCCTTTGCTATGCTGTAATAACCAGTGCATTGTCGACAGTTTGAATAATGTTTGAAAATGAAGATATTTGCTTAAAGAGGTACTAACAATTTGAATACCTTTTCAAATGATATATAATTACTCTCTACCTGAGCCTTAAAAATGTTCAACAATGAAACATCCACAATCCTCTGGGGTACAGAATTCCAAAGATTCATAACCCTCTGAGTGCAGAAATTTCTCCTCATCTCAATCCTAAATGACTGAGCCCTTAACCTGACACTTTGGCCCTGTGTTCTCGATTCCCCAGCCAGGGGAAACAACCTCTCTATCTACCCTGTCAAGCCCCTTCAAACCCAATATGTTTCAATGAGATCACTTCTCATTTTTCTAAACACCAGAGAGTATAGGCCCAATTTACTCAAGCTTTCAATCATAGGACAACCCTCATCCCAAATTTTCCGTAACCTCCTTTTGTTTGATAGTACAGAACTTGAGTATTGATGAAAAAAGAGACATGTCAAAGCTTTTCGACTTACACTCATCAGGACATTTCACAAGAATACCAATATAAGTGGAAAACAACAATTTGTACTGTATAAGAAGAGAGTGCTAATTGGTTGACAAGTGGACTCTGGTTGGTATAGGCATTGCCATGGAGAATATACCAATTGATGGTGACTGAGAGTTAACTGTCAAGCATTGTTTGAAATTTAGCACGCAAGGCACTGTTCTTTGCAGACAGAAAGAACATGCACACATATTGGGCCTGTTTCAGTTAAATAAAATAAATGGCAACCATTCGCTACTCATTTCTCAGGGCAAAGCCTTGCCCAATCAGGGTCAAGCTGCTGGTTTAAATTTCCAAACAATGCTCGACAGTTAACTGTCAGTCACCATCAATTGGTGTATTCTCCATGGTAATGTCACTTGCCAACAAGAGTCCACTTGCCAACTAATCGGCACTCCCTTCTCCTACAGTATAAATTGTTGTTTACGCCTTATATTGGTATTATTGTTAAGCTTCCTGATGAGTGCAAGATGAAAAGCTTTGACAGGTCTTTTTTTTCTGCAATACATGACCTTTTTGCTATAACTCTATGCCTTTATTTATTAAATGCAAACTGCTGGCTGTTTTCTTTGTGACTTTATCTGTCTGTACTCATACTTCCAAAGAATTATGGCCAGGATATTGAGGTCGGTGGGTGGGGGGTGGGGCCCGCTCGCCGATGTGTAAAATGACGTGCGGTGATGTCGGGCGGAACTCCTGACATCACCCCGCCTCATTTCAATTTTCAGGTCGGCAGGGGCGTAGCCGAATCAGCTGTGTGCCCGCCGACCTGTCAACAGCTAATTGAGGCCAGTTAAAAAGTAATTCAAGTAGTTAATGGACCTGCCCGTCCAACCTTCAGGTTGGTGGGCAGGCCGGGAGCCCTGGCGGGCATTAGAAAAGGCATGAAACCTCACCCATGGGCGGGATAAGGTTCCATGAAGGTTTTTAAAAATGTAATAAAAGTTTAAATAAAAGTGATGGACATGTCCCAACTCATGTGACCGTGTCACATGAGGGGACATGTCAGAGAAATTTTATGTTTGTGCATTGACCATTTTTGAATTTGGCACCAATCTCCCTGAGGCAGAACTTAGCCTCAGGGAGATGAGTGCTCTCTTTCGCACGCATGCATGAAAGAGTGCACTCCCGGCTTAGGGAATTCCCCCCCTGCCTGCACAGGGAGTGCATAGCGCTTCCTGGCCGACGTCACACTGGGCGGGCCTTAATTGGCTTGCTGACTTAAAATGGCGGCACCAGGTGCGTCTGCACACGCCCACTCCTGAACTTCCCCCCCGCCGCCCCGATGTGGGGGAAGGTCTTCCCCATATATTGGAGCCCCTACGACTCTGTTCATGTTTTATGCTGTTTTATTATTTATACAGAAAAAAAGGTTCATTTTTGCTTCACATCATCAGTGTACTGCATTTCAGATGATGCATGCATATAGATAATGCACACTTTAAAAATAGAATTGTGTGAGAATGGTAGTAGAAACAAGAAAGGAATCACTGTACAGTAATTAAATTTCACCTACAACCCTGTCAGTAGTTTATATTGTCATTAAGTACAGCTGATCCTTTAATAACCTCTTTGAGCTGTTAATCAAACTGTGAACTTACAAGCCCCCACTGTGATAATAAGTTGTGGAAAGCAGTCAACCTCTAATAATGGTATAATGATAACTATTTGGGTTATGTCAACAAACAGATATGGTAACTGCTAGAACATTTTTTTTCAATGCTCACAGACACAGGCATCCTACAGTTTTTATTTTTTTTAAAGGGTTGGAGAATTAAATACAGAGGTCAACACCATTAATGTTGACCATCTCTCCCTAGCCCGGATTTTCATAGTGTTATGGAGACACCATGGACCTTCCAAAATGGTGGCCGTGATCCGGAATTCTGAAGTCCTGCCCCCCCTTTTCCAAAAGATCCCATTTTCACTGGTATGGGAAAGGAGGGGGTGTGGGGAACAGGACTTGCTTTATATGCGAGAGAAATTCAAACTCAGTAGGGCCATTTGAACTCATTGCTGAGTTCAAACAGGCACGATTTTTGCTATAACGAAGGCCTTAACCCACAGTGTTGGAGTTATGAATCTTTAGAGCAGTCATAAATGCTCTTGAAGGGTGGACAAGGTCTGTAGAACTGTCAAGCTGCAAAGTTATTTAAATGCACAGCCCTTTAAATAATATAAAAAAGGCTGCCTTTATCTGTGAGAGTTGAAAGAAATTGTTCCAGCAGTTACAATATCTGTTTGTTGACATAACACTAAGGGCTATCATTATATCATTATTAATGGTTGGCTGCTTTTCATAGCTTAGCATTATCACAGTGGGGGTTTGTAAGTTCACAGTTTGATTGCCAGCTCAAAGAGGTTATCAAAGGATTAGCTGTATTTAATGTGGGGTTATGAATACAACTGTTTGCTTTTATAAGAGATTAAGTATTTGAGGGGGATTTAAATGTTTTGAATGCCTTTCATGAATTGGAGTCTTTTTATATATAGTGAAGCTTGTAATAGATATTTGGAACTTTATTTCATCTCAATATGGCTCCTAAGGTCTGCCCATGGTGGATACTGTGTGAGTTGGCATGGACGGTATCAGGACAAATGGTGGTGGGTGTGTCAGCATGGGTTGCCATAAATTGACATTAAGGTGGCATGGGGGCTATAAGGGGCCATCCGTGTAGGTGGGGGCATGGGTTGGCCTGAATTGCCATGGAGGTGGCATAGGGAGTGGGTGAGCGAGTGAGGGCTAGAGGGCTTAATATTTAACAAAACAACTGGGATAAAGTCATAGATAATTGAGATAGAACTTTTAAAGTCTTGATGCTGGCAGCCCAGTGGCTGCCTCTGATCTGCATCCAGGGACAGTGAACCCCCTCCCCTGGAATGAAGATCCAGCCATCCGGGTGAGTTTCTCCAGAGGCACGTGAAGTATTTTGATAATGCTATTAATTTTTAAGGTTTGTTGTTGGCCTGAAATAACATCTTTGGATTTTATTTTTAACCACCTTTTAAATGATTCAGTTTGAATTTCTGCTAGCTGGGATACTTTACAGGATGGCAGCTGTTGCTTATGAGAAACTACTCCTAATGGATTTCATGGCTTTAAAGGTACCATAAAGTCTGGGTTCAAGCAGTTGTATGTTGTCTTAGCTGTATCATGGGCAATTAAGAGTCTTTTTATCAGCTTTGAAGAAATGGCTGAATGGTAACTTACTTAGGATGAAACTATCTTTAAATAAAACCCATCCATTGATTTCATTGATTAACCATATCTGTAAGGTGGAACATCTGTATTAGGGGGAAACTTTTATTTCTGTTTTGACATTATGGTCGGAAATGTTATTAACATTTGTTCTTAATGGCTTCAGTATCTGTTGGACTTGGATTAAAATATGTTGAAGAGGATGCGACATTGTTTGTAACCATTCTGTATCTCAGGGAAATGTGTAATTTATTCACAATGGAATGTAAATTCTGGGGGCCCAGGGAACAAGGGATGGACACTTGTCTTCATAGACTCACAGGGCAGAATTTTCTCTCCGTCGGTGGGGGGGAGGTTTAGGAGCGGGCGCATGGAGGCGCGCCTCCGATCCGCGCACCCAATCGGGGGCACGCGCCATTTTACGTAGGCGGGCCAATTAAGGCCCACCCAGTGTGACATCCGCATGGAAGCACTATGCGTTCCCTGTGTGGGCGGGAGGGAATCCCTAAACCAAGAGTGCACACTTTCGTGCACATGCGCGTGAAAGAGCGCACTCATCTCCCTGAGGCTAAGTGCTGCCTCAGGGAGATCGGCGCCGAATTTAAAAATGTTAACAATAGAAAAAAAAAATTCCCCTGACATGTCTCCTCATGTGACACTGTCACATGAGTTGGGACATGTCCATCACTTTCATTAACACTTATATTAAAAATTTAAAAACCTACATGAAACCTCATCCCGTCTGTGGATGAGGTTTCATGCTTTTTCCAATGCCCGCCAGGGCTCCTGTCCTGCACGCCAACCTTAAAGTTGGACGGGTAGGTCCATTAAGTACTTTAATTACTTTGTCAATCACCTCAATTGGCCATTGACAGGTCGACGGGCGCACAGCTAATTCTGCTGAGCCCCCGCCCACCTGAAAATTGAAATGAGGTGGGGTGACGTTGGGAGTTCTGCCCGACATCATCCCGCGTTATTTTACGTGTTGGTGAGCAGATCTCCCCCCTGCTTGCCAACTGGGAAACCCTGCCCATAGAGATTTACAGCACAGAAGGAGGCCATTCAGCCCAACGTGTCTGTACCATTCAACAAAGACCTGACTATACTAATCCCACTTTCCAGCGCTTGGCCCATGGTCCTGAGGCTATGACAACACAAGTGAATATCTAAATACCTCTTAAATGTCACGAGAGTTTCTAACTCAACCACCCCTTCAGGCAGTGAGTTCCAGACTCCTGCCACCCTCTGGGTGAAAAATTTCTCCTCAACTCCCCTCTTAGCCTTCTATCTCTTACCTTAATTTTATGCCCCCTGGTTATTGACCCCTCTACTAATAGAAAAAGTGCCTTCCGTTTCATCTTATCTATGCCTCTCATAATCTTATACACCTCTATCAGGTCCCCTCTCAACCTTTGTTCCTCCAAGGAAAACAACCCCAGCCTATCCAATCTTTCTTCATAGCTCAGACCCTCCAGCCTTGGCAACATCCTGGTAAATCTCCTCTGCACCCTCTCCAGTGCAATCACATCCTTCCTATAATGTGATGACCACAACTGCACACAGAACTCCAGTTGTTGCCCAACCAATGTTTTATAGAGCCCCATAACCTCCCTACTCTTGTATTTTATGCCTTGGCTAATTAAGGCAACTATCCCATACGCCTTCTTAGGCATCTTTTCTACCTACCCTGCGACCTTCAGGGATCTGTAGATATACACACCAAGGTCCCTCTGATCTTCAGTACTTTCCAGGGTTCTATCATTCATAGGCCAGGACTTTCCCCTCGGCAATTTGGGGGAGGGGCCTGCTCGCCAAGGGGAAAATGACGCGGGATGACATTGGGAGGAATCCCCGATGTCATCCCGGGCCATTTAAATCTTAAGGAAGGCGGGCGGACAGCGAAATCAGCTGTCCGCCCGCCGACCTGTCAATGGCCAATTAAGGCTCATTAAGATAGTTAAATGCCCTGCCCTTAAGGCTGGCGGGCAGGCCACAAGCCCCAGCAGGCTGTAGATTATTAATGAAACTTCATCCACTGGTGGGATGAAGTTTCATTACTGTTTTGTAAAAGTTTAATAAATTTCATGAGTTTGTTATCAACATGTCCCATCTCGTGTGACCTTGTCACATGAGGGGGACATGTTAATAATTTTAAAATGTCTTTATTCTTTGCCTTTACTTACCTTTCACTAAACTCCCTGAGACAGGACTTTGCCTCAGGGAGCAGTGGGCTCTTATGCGCGCAAGCGTGAAAGAGCACACTTTGACAGTTGGGGATTCCCTCCCCACCCCCAGATCAGGAAAGCCCGCCCACTCAAAATGGCGGCAGGCCCCGTTTCGGCAGCAGAGTTCGGCTGCCCACCTGCCGCCGAGCCAGTGGGGCCCGCCCCCCAGCCCAGGGCTAAATTCTGCCCATAGTGTAATCCCTTGACTCGTAATGCACTTGGGGAGGGCTAACCTCACACTTTTCTGGGTTGAATTCCGTTCGCCACTGCTATGCCCACCTGACCAGTCCTTTGACATCCTCCTGCAGTTTACGGCTGTCCTCCTCACTATTTACCACCCTACTAATTTTCGTGTCACCCATGAACTTCTTGATTGTACGCACCACCCCCCCCTCCCTCCCATATGACTCTAGTTATATGAGTGGGTTGACACCAGATGACCCACTCCCTAAGCCAGTGGAAGAGGTCAATTTGGACTATTTCCAAATAGGGTCTTTGTTGGCAAAGTTTTACCATAGCTTCTGTAGTTTGATTCTTCTATGACACAGTAGAACATCACTTCAGAGACAGAAGAAGATAAAGACACCACCTGTGTTGGGAACACTCAAGGAATCCTAGGAACTTGAGGGATAAGAGGCTTCCATATTGCCTTCACTGTTTTTTGTTAAACATATGTAAAAATCTTGCTTAATAAATTCTCCTGATTCATAAATACTGGTTACTCGTATCTTGTTAGGTCAGGCACAATTGAGGACCCTGCTATTAGAAATTAAGAATTTGCAATTTAGAGAATTTAATTAGAAGGGTTTTATACCTTGAAACCCTAAAATCTTACACAGGCGCGACAAGCTGTGATTTCCCGACTCACGCTATCCAATTTGGGAGCGAAAATCCGGGCCCATATGTTAACACATAATGAAGATCCTTACAGTGCCACAACAAAGTTTCTTTATGAGGTAGTTGCATCATGTCACACAGAAAGCTGCAAAGCTTCACATGTTGTTTCATTTTTCAAACTGTTCTTTCAAAGACATTCACCAGGTCACTGGTTTGAACTTGACTTCTAGATTGTTAACTGTTTCAGCTTTACAGTCATAGCTGAATTGATGCTTTTTATTTTATGGTGAGTGCACTGGGTTGGTTTAAACAGCAGGTCAACGCCTTGGCTTTCAGCTATCACCATAACTATTGTCAGAGCTTCTCCTTACCCAATTTTCCTGTAGTTTATAACGGGCCGTGACTTCAGATTGATTGATTGATTTTTTTTGAGGAGGTGACCAGGTGTGTATGGTAATGCAGTTGATGTAGTTTATATGGATTTCAGCAAAGCCTTTGACAAGGTCCCACATGGGAGACTTATAAAGAAGGAAAATGCACATGGGATACAGGGTAATTTGATAAGGTGGATTCAAAATTGGCTTAATTGTAGGAGGCAGAGGGTGATGACAGAAGGATGCTTTAGTGACTGGAAGCCAGTGTCCAGTGGCGTACCACAGGGATCTGTGCTGGGTCCCCTATTGTTTGTCATTTATATAAATGACGTAGATGACTGTGCGGGGGGTAGGATTAGTAAATTTGCAGATGACACAAAGATCGGCCAGGTGGTTAAACAGTGAGGTTGAGTGTCTTGGGCTACAGGAAGATATAGACGGGACCGGGATGGTCAAATGGGCAGATAAGTGGCAGATGGAATTTAACCCTGAAAAGTGTGAGGTGATACACTTTGGAAGGAGTAATTTGACAAGGAAGTATTCAATGAACGGCATGACACTAGGAAGTTCTGAGGAACAAAGGGACTTTGGCGTGTGTGTCCATAGATCCCTGAAGGCGGAGGGGCATGTGAGTGGGGTGGTGAAAAAGGCATAATGGACACTTGCCTTTATCAATCGAGGCATAGATTACAAAAGTAGGGAGGTCATGTCCGAGTTGTATAGAACCTTGGCGAGGCCATAGCTGGAGTAGTGTGTCCAGTTCTGGTCGCCACATTATAGGAAGGATGTGATTGCACTGGAGGGGGTGCAGAGGAGATTCACCAGGATATTGCCTGGGATGAAACATTTAAGTTATGAAGAAAGGTTGGATAGACTTGGGTTGTTTTTGTTGGAGCAGAGAAGACTGAGGGGCAACCTGATCGAGGTGTACAAGATTTTCAGGGGCATGGACAGGGTGGATAGGGAGCAGCTGTTCCCCTTAGTTGAAGGGTCAGTCATGAGGGGACATAAGTTCAAGGTGAGGGGCAAGAGGTTTACGGGGGATGTGAGGAAAAACTTTTTTACCCAGAGGGTGGTGACGGTCTGGAATGCGCTGCCTGGGAGGGTGGTGGAGGCGGGTTGCCTCACATCCTTTAAAAAGTACCTGGATGAGCACTTGGCACATCATAACATTCAAGGCTATGGGCCAAGTGCTGGTAAATGGTAGGTCAGGTGTTTCTCACGTGTCAGTGCAGACTCGATGGGCCAAAGGGCTTCTTTTGCACTGTGTGATTCTGTGATTCCCTGGAATGCCAATTGAGTCAGATTGTCACTCCGCTTGAAAGTGCTTACCTGGAAATCCTGGCAATCCTACCTCACCCAACCTTTCAACTCGGGCTGGGTGAGATCTGTGCAGTGAAGGTCGCTCCCAGGGCCTACAGTCGAGGGCAGCTCAGTCGCAGGGAAGTAAACCATGCCTCCTTTTTTACGGCACTAGCTACCATAAACCAGGTAAGTTTAAAAGCCCAGTCAGGTTTAAAGATCTTTGACAAGCCAGGGAGAAGGTAAGTGTGTAAGGTAAGCAGGTAGGTTTTGGTGGCAGCGGGTGGGGGGCCGATGGAGGGAGGAGGTGGAGGGCAGTTGGTCCAGGTCGAGTCGAGTTGTTGGGTGCTGGTGAGGAGGCCAGCAGTCAGGCCTGCAGGAGGGAGGGGAGGGGAGTAGGGGCTGGCTTTTGGGTGGGGATAGGTGAGGGGCCTGCCCTTGAGTTTGGGGGGTCGGGGAGGGCAGTCGGGCCTGGCTGCGGGTGCAGAAGGAGGGCTGTCTGGCCTTAGGTGGGGTGGAGGGGAGGTCAGCAGCCGGGACTTGGGCCTTGGGGGATGGGGTAACAGGGAGTTCGGCAGTTGGGCTTTAGGGGGGGTGGGCGGAGGTTGGCAGTCAGGCCTTGGCGGGGGTGGAGGTAGGGAATCGGGCCATGGGAAGTTTGTACTTCCTGGGCAATTGGCATGTAATCCTTACCAGGGAACTTCTGAGCAGGTTCCCCAGGGCATCTCTGGGGTGCCCCTCATTGTACACCGGGGTACACTGCCCTGGAGCCCGGAGGTTATGTTGTAATGTTGTCATGCTATTTCAGTTGTGTTTTCCGAGATAACATTATTATTTAGCCTTATCCAAAAAAAAGTTCTCACTTGCAAACACACTTGTGCTTGAACTCTTCATCGAAATTATTTTTTTTTATTTTTCAGTTTTCATTTAACACCCTCTTGACCATGGCACGCTGGGTAGTTGCCCACTTTGGCCAGCCCTAGGGCGGGTCCTGATATTTGGACCAGCTTGAGTTTCATTTGCCATCCCAATATAAAAAACTTGATTCCACTCACTGTAAAATTATAAGTGTATTGAAGAAAAATATTGCGTCTACAATTCTAGCTTTAAGTTGTGAATTCCGTGAACAATTATCTTTGTAGTCTCTGTGGTTAAGTGACACAGACATAGATTCAAGAAAAAGCAATCTATTGCACAAGATGCTGGACAATCTCAGCAGGGTTCTGATGAAAGTTCATTGACCTGAAACATTAACCCTACCTAACTCGCTCCACAGATTCTGCCTGATCTGCTGAGTATTTCCAGCATTTCCATTTTTATTTCACAAGATCTGAACCTAAGCCCAGTGCTGCAGTACACTTTAGCAGTGAATTCATACATTATCACTGGATACATTTGCTGTCAACTCATTGCTTTAGCCATTTTCTTGTCACCCCCTGCTTCCATTTTCTTGTCACCCCTTATAATTCATTGCAACTACACTTTGGACACGCAATCTGCTTCTTATTCTCCCAGGCCCTGTTGAAGGAACAGTGCACTGAACCACATCCTATGTAAACTAACTGTTGTAGTGTTAACCATCTGTAACCATTGCCAGTGGTTTTCTGCAGTTCATATACATTGGTAATGATCCCTGAATAGTAGAGCGACGTCAAAATCTTGTGCTAACAAGCCCCACAAATATATTCAGATGATAGAATTAAAATTTACCCTCATTTATGTGTTGCTGTAGAGCACTAGTTCCTTCATACACGTTTAGCAATGTTTTACAATTACTTAATGTACAATTGTTTATAAGATTATTGTGTTTCGTGACTCTAACTTTAAGCTTAGGGTAAATGAAGGAGGTCATGTTACCTGCTCTGAAGTCTGCCTGACAGTGAGCCTAGGTGAAAGCAAATCATGCGGATGCTGGAAATCTGAAACAAAAACAGAAAATGCTGGAAAAACTCAGCAGGGCTAACAGCATCTGTGGAGAGAAAGACAGAGTTAACGTTTTGAGGTCGTTGGCCGGGCACAGTGGGCGGGACCGGGAGCGGCTGGGAAATGGTCCCCGACCACGATTTCATGCGGGGGCTCGTCACTGGTCAGGAAGGGCTGAGCAGGGTTGGGGGGGGGGGGGGGTACCTGTCGGCCGCCAGGTCCAATGGCGACTGACTGGGTAGCCGGTTTGAAAATGGCCCAGGCAGCCCCTGGAAGAACGCCATGGGAGAACATCTCCTCTGTGACTTCAGCATTCAAGTTATGGGGTCGAGTGCAGCTGGACATGGCAGGCGGGAGGGCAAGTCGGGTGGACACTCGGCCCCCCCACTTTTTGGATGAGTGCCTCGCCGTCCTGCTGGAGGAGGTGGCTGCCAGGAGGGACACCCTTGTCCACAGAGATGGGGGAAGGAGGCCACCACACTTCACAAAGAGGGCATGGGAGGAGGTGGCAGCACTGGTGAGCAGCCATGACGTGGTGTGGCGCACATGGGCGCCGTGCCGGAAGAGGTTCAATGACCCGCTGCGCTCAGGAAGGGTGAGTACCGTGTTGGCATGGGTCAGTGTGCAGAAGTATTAAGGTGTGGCTGTCTCCTTGTGGACCTTGGGTGCTAGAGTCTAAGTGTCAGCTGTCACTGACATTGGAGCTGGCCAAGGGGCTGAGCCCTGGCTGCTTGGCCTGAGTGCCTTACAGCTCGAGGGCCAGTACTCGGATGTGCCCTGCGAGGTGTCCCTCAGCTGAGGTTGGCCAGGCTGCGATGGTGCTGCAGGTAGAGAGTGGAATAATCAATCCTCCTCTGCCCTTTCAGGAGAAGACGAGCCATAACCAAGCAGAAGGGACATGTACAGGCGGAGGCCCGTCCAACCCCATGCTGCTCAGCAGGTCTGAGCAGGACGTCTTTGAGTGTGGGAGCCAGCACGCTCCCTGTGCATCTGGGCATGGAGAGGAGGGGGTGCCAGACGAAGGTAAGAGCGCAGTTGCACAGAGGTGAGAGTTTTGGACTGTGGACTTTCTAGTGTTCATTGATGGGAGCCTCGAACCTGGGCTCCCCATTGATCATTGAAAGACGATGGCACCATGAAGAAGCTCTCCATTGTCTCACCAGGGTGCCTGGCATGCACAGTGAAAGTGTGGTGACTTTAACTAATGACATGTCCTTGTGCTCCCTTTCAGGTTTGCCAGCACGCAATCGCTCTCTGATCCCCGAAGGATCACCCCTGATGCCAGAGGACCACTGGGCTTCACTTGCACCTGCGTCACACCAGCTCTCTGAAGCAGGCACCAGTGTAGATACCAGCACCTTGGTGGGCCTTAAATCGGTGGCTAGAATGCCGGTGCATGTTGGTGAGGGCACTTTATACTTGCCTGAGGTGCAGGCGGAGGCAGAGAGTGCCCAGGGTGCCTGCAGTTGGAGGACTGCTGGAGACCAGGATGATGCTTAGTCGAAGGCAGATGATGAGCATCTGGAGTCGTCCCTGAGGCGGCAGATGCTGGATGTCCAGCGAGATGTGCGGGAGCATCTGGCAGAGATCCATGAGGGTCTGCATGCCATGGTTTCCGTTGTGATGGAGTTCATGCGGAGCATGAGCACTGCGTTGACCCTCATGGCCGAGCGCACTGCCTCCTCCATTGAGAGAACGGCGACTCTCTTGGAGAGGCAGCTCCAGGGACAGAACGAGGGGTTCCTGGGACTGCGTTTGGACCTGCAAGCCCTCACACAGGCAAATACCTCAGGTGGTCAGTGCCAGTGTGGGAGATGGATGAGGCACCCAATATCTCAGCTAGGTGCTCGTCCATCAGTGGTGAGCAGGGAGGTCAGAGCAAACTCACATTGGTGTATGAGCTGTTTGTCTCTGCGGACTCCTCTCAGGACACTCTGGGTGACGGCAGCAGCTCCGACACCCCTCTGCCAGTGACCGTGGCATCTGATGAGGCTGCAATGAGGGGGGAGATACCAGCCGTGGCACTGGTCGCTCGCTCCCAGGTGGGGCCAGCACAGGCATCCGTATGTCACCAGCTTGACGCAACTATGGACAGCCGATTAGGAGACTCCACAAAGATCCCCCACTGACCCCTGGAAAGAGCCGGAGACATAGAAGTTGAGGGCCACTGTGACCTTCATAGCCACTGGCATGGAGTGTCCACCCACACAGTCAGAACTGATCTCAGGCCCAGTCACCTGACAAATGAAGGTCACTGTCTCCCTTGAGAGGTGGAGCCTCCTTAAGCATTGCACCTCAGAAATATTGAAGTAGCTGCATCACCTCCTGTATGACCATAAGATCTTAAGATGTAGGAGCAGAAGTAGGCTATTCAGCCCTTTGTATCTGCTCCACCATTCATGAGATCATGGCTGATCAGATAATCCTCAATTCCACTTTCCTGCCTTTTTCCCATAACCCATGATTCTCTTACTGATTAAAAATCTATGTCAGCCTTGATTATACTCAATGACCCAGCCCCTACAGCCCTCTGCAGTAAAGAACCCCACAGATTCACTACCCTCTGAAAGAAGAAATTCCTCCTCATCTCTCTTTTAAATGGGTGACCCCTTACTCTGAGGCTATGCCCTCTTGTCCTAGGCTCTCCCACAAGGGGGAAACAACCTCTCAGCATCTACCCTGTCAAGCCCCCTAAAAATCTTATATTTTTCAATAAGGTTGCTTCTCATTCTTCTAAACCCCAATGAGTACAGGTCCAGCCTACTCAACCTCTCCTCATAAGAAAATCCCTCCATACCCGGGATCAACCTAGTGAACCTTCTCTGGACTGCCTCCAATGCCAGTATATCTTTCCTTAGATAAGGGGACCAAAACTGTTCACAGTATTCTAGGTTTGGTCTAACTAGTGCCTTGTATTGTTTTAGCTAGACTTCCCTACTTTTACGCTCCATTTCCTTTGAAATAAAGGCCAACGTTCCATTTGCCTTCCCTGTTATCTGCTGAACTTGTATGTTAGCTTTTTGGGATTCATGCATGAGGATTCCTAAATCCCTCTCTGCTGTAGCTTTCTGCGGTCTTTCTCCATATAAATAATATTCAGCTCCTCTATTCTTCCTTCCAAAATGCATAACCTCACATTTTCCCACATTATATTTCATCTGCCAAGTTTGTGCCCATTCAGTGTCTATATTAGTGGCATCTTCTGCAGCCCCATCTGTCTTGGACTTCCTGCTGGCCCTGCGCCCCTGTGCTTGCGCCTCTCCTCATACAGGTCACTCCCCTGGCAGCTGCATTAGGACAACTGGCCTCCTCTCCCTCCTTAACCTCTCTTCCTCCTTAAAAGAGTTGCCACCAGCGGAGATCCCCATTACCAGGGTAACGGAAGGCTGTCTGATATCTGGAAGGGTCCACTTGGTCTGAATACTCCAGGGGCCTTGGAGGCACCAAGGAGTCATGAAATTAAGCCTGGGAATGCTAAGAATGAAGCCCCAAACAGAGATGAAGCTGCCAAGTACCAATATGTCATCAGCAGCAAACTATGTACCAAACTCCCCACTGCTGACACTGGCAATGCTGCTCACCCCTTTTATCCCACCCATGGATGAGGTTTTTGAAAATATTGGTTGGCCGCCTGCCCATTTTTCCCATGCAATGAGCACGAAATTGCACGGGCAATGAAAAATCGCTGTCAGTTGGCTTTTTAATGGCCTTAAGTGGCCTCTTAATTAATGGCGGGCGTGGGTCCGGCACCCACTCATGCACACCGACCAAAATTTTGGGTGAGTGTATGATGACATCGGGACGCTCACCCAACATCGTCATGCCCTATTTTACGACCGAACGGGTCAGGCGCGCGCCCGCTCGTGGGATATAAAAATCTGCCCCAGGTTACAGGCTTCCCTTTAAATCAATGAATATTACAAACATACAGCAGTTCTGTGTTGCTGGCAGAAAGTAGAAGCTGCTTGGCTTTACGAGCTACCACAGCTAGAGGAAAGCCAAGAGGGAGACGGTGTCTAGTTGAAGACGGGCATTCTGTGGCCATCTAAAGGTTCCGGGTGATTCATCCTGGCATGGGCAAGGGAAGAAGAATCATTGGAACAGATTTTACTGCTGGTGGTAGATTTAAGAAACTCTCAGAAAACTGAGGGAAACGCCTGGAGATGGTCACTCAAAGTTATTACATGGTGAAAGGGGGACATGGGAACCTATCGGAAGCTGGGAGCAACTGCGAACTGTTTGCTAAAAAGACTGTCATTCTTTGGAGGGTGCTATGGATGATATAAATATACAAGAAGAATGTCACTTTCTGCGGTTTAAAGTATAAGTTTCTTGTTTAGCCAATAGGTTTTTTTAGTCATTTGTTACATTAAGTTCTAAAGCGTGAAATATTGTTGTCATTCTTTCAGCTAATAATTGGAAGTACAAATCTCTTTAAAAGTTATTGGTCCCTATTTGTTTTCTAAACAAATGGTACATTTGTTTAGAAAGAACCAAAACATAAAATACTGCAAATGCCGGAGATCTGAAATAAAAACAGAAAGTGCTGGAAACAGTGAGCAGGTCAGGCTGCTTCTGTGGAGAGAGTTAATAGATAGGGTTAATGTTTCAAGTCGGTGAGCCTTTGTCAGAGTATTTACAAACAGTCATAGAGCTCAACCATTAACCCTATCTTCCTCTCTCCACAGATGTTGCCTGACTGGCTGAGCATTCCCAGCATTTTATATTTGTAGCACCATTTATTTAATTGCAACAGAAATGTGTATAAATATTGCACAAGCACATAAGTAATGTTAGTACAGAAAAATGTTGCACAAATCCAGCCAGATATCCCCTTGGATCTCAGCAACGAATCTCAATTCCATTTACTTGCTTTCATACTATTGCTCTCAATCTGTTTGCCTCTACTCCTCCAGTTATTTCTTGATTCTATTTATAGGGGGAAACAGTGGCATTGTGGTAATGTTACTGGACTAATAATCCAGAGGCTCTGGCTAATCATCCGAGGACATGGGTTCAAATCCCACTGTGGCAGCTGGTGGAATTTAGAGTCAATGACTACTTCTGGAATATAAAGCTGTTCACAGTAATGGAGACCATGGAGCTATCATCAACTGTTGTAAAAACCCATCTGGTTCACTCATGCCTTTTAGGGAAGGAAATCTGCCATCCTTACATGTGACTCACAGCAATGTGATCGACTCTTGCCCCTCTGCCCCCTAAAATGGTCTAGCAAAACACTCAGTTCAGGGGTAATTAGGGATGGGCGACAAATGCTGGGAGTGCCCACATAAATATTGTGTTATTCCCTGTAACTCTACAAGCCTACTGGCTGATTGGGCAGCAATCCCCTCTCTGACTAAGAAGGCTGTGAATTCAAATACTTCCATTGACTTAATGCAGTAGCCACACAGTTAAGTGCTGTAATGAGGAACATGCTCCATTATTGGAGGTGACATCTTTTGCTAGAGAGCTTAAAATTAAACCTGTCAGATACTGGTGGTTGCAAAAGGTTCCATGGCACTCTTTAAAGAGCTGCTAGTTCTCCCAGTACCCTTCCCAATAGTTATCCAATACATATGACAATAGACAGAACGGGTTTTGATGAAAGGTCACAGACCTGAAACGTTAAATCTGTTTCTCTCCTCACAGATGCTGCCGGACCTGCTGAGTGCTTCCAGCATTTTCTTTCTTATTTCAGATTTCCAGCATCCTCAGTATTTTGCTTTTGTGTTGACAGGACATGACTGTTAACTTCGTTAAAATTGTGGCTGATCATAGTCTGGTGGCTGTGGTGTTGAGGTAGAAGCCTAGCGATTGTGAGTTCAAATACCATGTCAAGTCTTTCAGTTGAAACCAATTAATCTGGTAAATTGTAGACTGGCTATGGATAGCTATGACCGCGAAAGCTGCAGATTGTCATAATCATCCAACCGGTGCATTGAAATCCATCAGCGAAGGGAAGTTGTCATCACTATGTGGTCTGGCATGTATGTGACTCCAGTCCTGTACTATAGGCAGGATGTTACCATCAGGGGTGGGGCCCGCTCACCGACGCGTAAAATGATGCGGGATGACATCGAGCGGAACCCCCAACGTTATCGCGGTCCATTTAAATTTTCAGGAAGGCGGGGGCGCAGCAAAATCAGCTGTGCTCCTGCCAACCTGTCAATGACCAAACGAGGCCATTGTCAGGATCAATTAAGCAATTAAAGGACCTGCCCGTCCAACCTTAAGGTTGGCGGGCAGGCCAGGAGCCCCAGCGGCAACTAGAAAAAACATGAAACCTCATCCACGGGCGGGATGAGGTTTCATGTAGGGTTTTAAAAATTTTAATAAAGTTGTTATGGAAATTATGAACTCGTGTGACATTGTCACATGAGGGGACATGTAAGGGATTTTTCTTTCTCTATTTTTAATATTTTTAAAAGTCGAGACGATCTCCCTGTGGCTGCACTTAGCCTCAGGGAGATGAATGTGCTCTTTCGTGCGCATGTGCGAAAGAGCGCACTCTCGACTTTAGGGATTCTCCCTTGCCCACACAGGGAGCGCATAGCGCTTCCCTGCGGACGTCACGCGGGGCAGGCTTTAATTGGCCCGCCTGTGCAAAATGGCGGCGCCAACCCGATTGCCGGCAGCGTTCAGGTCCACGCCCGCGCGCGATTGGGTCAGCTCCGCCCACCGAATGGAAAATTCAGTCTTATGTGGTTGACCTTCAATGCCCTTGGAAAAACTAAGATGAAAAATAATTACTCCTTTGTTTCATCCACATCCCAAGAACAAATTTAAAAACATTGCAATTTTCTGCATGTTTTCTCCCTTGTGTCAGGTGTTAAGATGTTCCAGGCTGCAGGTTTTTTGGGGACTCAATTTTCCCAGCCCCGTGATGGTGCACTTGGACGTGGGGGTGCTGGGAAAATAGCAAGGAGCCATGTTGGGAAGGCTCTCCGACAAAAGGGGGTGTTTCTCAAGGGTGGGTAGATGGATTGGTTGGCCATGGACAGCCAATTTGCATATTTAAGGGCCCAACTGGGGTCAATTTAGAGAGCCTGTTGGCATTTTGGTGGCCCCCACCGCCTGCGGTGGCCACCAGTTTAATGGAGGCGGGCTGTCTGGGGCAACCTGGGGGGCCATTAAGGTTGAAGGCCTAAAGAGTGGCCCAGGGCAGGAAAGGCAACACCAAAGATGCATCAGGAGGGATTTCCCCTCTGCTCCGAGGAGCCTCCCAGCTTCCTCCTCTGATTTATTAATTCTACGCCTCCAGTGGTGCCTTCATGTTGAGCTGCCCTCATGGTTCCTGACCTACCTCAGCAATGCCTATCTGTCTCCCAGTGGGGCTGCCAAGGCTCTAGAGCTGCAGGCCCTACGATTGGGGCGGCAGGATCAGGAGTCCGCCAGGTTCCATATGAACATTCAAAGCTATGAATTAGGAGCCGGATTTGGCTATTTGGTCCCTCGAGCCTGCTCCACCAATTGAGAAGATCATGGCTGACCTCATTGTGACTTCAACTCTACTTTCTTGCATACCCTATAACCTTTGATTCCCTTATCAATCAAGCATCAATCTAACTTAACCTTAAAAATATTCAATGACCATGCCTGCACTGCTCCCTGTGGAAGATGATTCCACAGACTAATGACCCCCTGAGAGGAAACATTTCTCCTTATGTCAGTCTTAAATGGGACAGCTCTTATTTTTTTATCTGTGTCCCCTAGTTCTAGTCTCTCCCACAAAAGGGAAACATTCTCTCAGCATCCACCCAGTCAAGTTCCCTCTGGATCTTACATGTTTCAATAAGATCACTGCTCAGCCTTCTAAACTCCAATGGATACAGGCCAAACCTGTTCAACCTGACCCATCCTTAATAGGATGTCCAGCACAGAGGTGGCTTCCTCGTTGGCTGCCTCCAGGGATATCGCCGGTCTCAGTGCCGGGAGGTGCAGGCTCAGGACCACCATTTGGCCCCTGTGCCAAGATCCTGAAGCCCACAGTAAAATCCTGCCCTTGGTTCAGAAATCCTTTCTTTCATCCCAGAATAGGGAATATTTGAATGTAAAAATCAATTGAGAACATGACTTGAACTCTGACTCCCTAATTTTTGTTTTTCAGCTAATTGATATGTCCCATTCAAGCTATGTATTATTAGTGAATTAGATTTATAATACTGGCTAGATTGACTAAAATTACTTGTGCGTACATGTAGAACAAAGTTGCCTAATGGCATTTATTAGTCATGTAATTTATAGAGTTCTACATTTATACTAAGCCTCCCAACAACTTCACTCCTAGGTTCAACAAATATACTAACAAGCTTTAGATTAGAAGGAGGTTAGCATCATTTTTAAAGTCATCCAAGCTTGCTTTGTGAATGATTTTCCAGATCACTTCCTAATTTTTTCCTGATTGTCTTTATTACAGTAAAAGAGGCCATGACCAACATCAGGTTTAACAGATGGGGCTCCCTGGATATTGATACAGAGACCATGCAGACTAGTGAGCCTTGGGTGTTTGCAGGTGGTGACATCGCTGGTTTGGCTAACACCACTGTAGAGTCTGTGAATGATGGAAAACAGGCTTCATGGCACATTCACAAATATTTACAGGTGAGTAAAAACTCTGCAATTTCTGGTCCTTTGCTGGCTTACTACAGAATCAACTGGTCTGTAAAATAGTATCTCTCAATGTGACGTTTCAGCCCGGTTGCATCTCAATACTGTTAAGTAGTGGAATTTATTTTATCAAATGCATCGAAATGTATTTGTTTTTGGTATGCTTCAATCATTTAAAACATAGAGTTAACAGTGCAGACCAAAATTGAAATGTTCAAAGCGAAATGAGTTTGTGCTGGTGAAAGGATAAGAAGTTATTTGTTTGATTAATTTAGTCCCGATATCATTACATACTCATGGATTTTCTATAGCATTGCTTACAGTGAATCGGAGAATATGCTGTCAGAAACTGTCTCTTTCATTCCCAGTGGAGATGGAGATGCACCCCGCAGCAGATTTCTGTCACCCTGGAACTGTCAGCCAGCAATGGATACAACTGAATTCAATAAAAATTTGAAATTAAAAGTCTGATGATGACCATGAAACCATTGCTGATTGTTGTAAATATCCATCTGGTTCACTAATGTCCTTTAGGGAAGGAAATCTGCCATCCTTACCTGGTCTGGCCTACTTGTGACTCCAGACCCACAGTCATGTGGTTGACTCTTAAATGCCCTCTGAACAAGGGCAATTAGGGGTGTGTAATAAATGCTGGCCTAGCCAGCAATGCCCACATCCAATGAATAAAAAAAAATTGATAACCTTATTAAGCTCACTATTTATCGTGGTTTTGTACCTGCACCCCTAGGCTCCTTTCCTCCTCTACCCCATTCAGAAGACATTGCCCAGAATTTTATGCTCCCCCCCATCCTGGGAGCAGGCTGAGAGGCTGGGGAAGAGGGGTTGGGCGGGTGTATGTAAAATTGGATGAGATGGCAAGGGTGCTGTGCCCATTGCCTTCCTGCCTCTGCTGGTATGCTGCCCAGTGGCAGATGGGCACTTTGCTACCTGGGGAAGCCACCCAGTAAAACATGGTGGCTTCCCGATGGGTTCAGGGTGTTTGTGGGGAATGTCCCTGCTGATTAGGCATTGTGCCCCACTGGCAAGGACTGCCCTGCTGGTGGACCATGTCTCTGCCCTTGCCTTCTGCCCCATCACCTGCCCCCCCATATCATTTCCAACCCTGCTCCAGGGTCGCTGGTGGAGCGAACTGCTGCAGTCCCAGCAGTGACCATCGCTCCCGATCTCACTGGTGGGACTGGAGAGCTGCTAGCCCTCTGATTGGTTCACAGCTCTTGGATGCAGGACATTTGGCCTCAGAGGAACGGACATTACGACTGAAGGCTACTAATTACCTGAACAATGTAAAATTGAGTCAGCGGAGGCGGGCTTGCCCCTGACTTTTTGGCTGGTGGGTGGGACCACCACTCCCTTGTAAAATCCAAGGCATTTTGTGAGACTGAGCTGAGCCCAGGACTCAAACTAATATCTTCAGTTCTAAATTAAATGAGTGAATCATGTGGACAGCTCACATGTGCACATCTATCCTTTCTCTCGCAACCTGTTTCTACTCCTCCTCCCAGAACTTCTGACCCTTTACTGATTGATTAATTTCTAATATAGTATCACACTGTGCAGACTTGTGTGGGACTTAGAAACTGTAGCCTATTCTGTCTAAGGTGGACTCCTGAGCAGGCAGATTTCCTTTGATATTGGACCCTTTATCAGACCTTCTAATGTAGGGAGTCAGCTGACTGGGTTCTGGCACTGATCAGGAGAGAGGGGATGGTGTATCTAGGGTCCAGTGTACTCTGAAGTCTTGAAGTCTGTGTCATGATATTTTTGGAATGGGGTGGGAAGCTGTTGGAGCCAAAACTTTGAGTGTGTAAAATGTACCGTGTACGTGATAACTTCAGGCTGGATTATCCTATGGGCCACGGGACCCTGACGTTGGGACCAAATGAGGGTCCTGAGCCCACACTTGCCAGGAGCCAGACTGCGGCAGCTATTTTCCCAGAGGCAGCCTCCTAATTGGCCTCCGATTGCCTGCCCTAGTGCTCCCTATGCAGTACTATCCCAGTGGTTGTGGCATGGCTGGTGCAAGGCTGCCAACCTGCAGTGGAGGGGTCTGCAGATGGCTTTGGGGGATGACTCAGAAGGCCCAGCTGCAGTCTGCACCACCTTGGCTTGCGTGGCAGCAAAAGAGGTTGGCAGGCTGACAGGCAAAATCAATGTGTGAGGAGCAGTGGTGGGTGGTTAACGCTGTCTTTCTGAGAGAGGACAGCAGCTTTGAGCTCCATGGAGTCACAGCGACTACCCAGGATAGCACCTCAGCAATCCTAGTAAAATGTTGGGGGACAGATTACTGGACTGCAGTGAAACCCTGCAAGCTCCTTTGCACACTGTATTCCATGGCAATGATGAAGGCAGTCTCAGCTTCCACTGCAGCACTCAGACATTGGGTGGCTGCTGCTTGTGCTGCAATGGAAGGTGTGCCATCGTCCATTAGATGCTGCATCGTAGCTGGGACTACAAGTGAGCAGCCAGGGTTAGCCACCACAGCAATGCTGGAAAGGATGGGATCCAAGCCCTCCCCAAAGCTCCGTGCCAAGTTGATGCCACACTTCTTGACATTCACCACATGCTTTCTGGCAGGCTTCCCAATGCACTAGGCATTTTGTTATGCTTGCGCATCAGCATTCTGCAGGCTGTCTATCGAGCTGCTCATCTGCATCCCCTACAGCAGAACTCTTGTGTGACTTTACTCTCTGGTGAGCTGGCACTTGTGCTGCCCTTGCCCATTGTCCTGGCTGCAGCCCCCACATGCCCAGTGTCACACCACATGTAGACCCCCACCTCTCTGTCATCCTCAAAATTACGCGCAGTATCAATATCTAAGCTGATGGCTGCAGTGTGAAATAGAGTGACAGTGTGCCATCATCATCACTGTAGTCCTATGTTTCCTCCATTGCCTGACCAGGTCACAGTTCTTGGGTATCTGAGAGAAGAAAAGCATAAGGGCGAGGTTGTGGTGCAGGGTAGGGGGAAATGAAAGAGGTGAATGCTTACGCCATCTGCAACTTGTAAATCAGAAGAGATTGTGGGATGAGAGGGAGGTTGGATGTGAGAAGAAGGATCAGATAGGAGGATGCCATGATCTTTAATGGTTTCCACCCTGTTAACTGGCCAGGGCTCGGGTATCCCAATAATGGTAAGCACCGTTTCATCCATGGAGTTAGGACATGGAGGTGTACCTGTTTCCCTCCAGTTAGCTCCTACTGTCCCGTGCTGTGAACCACCTTGTCCGTGAGTGTCGTGGGAACCATGTGGATAATGTGGCTATCGTTGTTGACTAGCTGTTCATGTGTGAAAGCTGTGAAATGAGGGTATGAGGCTTGCAGCAGTGTTAACTGTGTGAGGTGAGGTGAAGCATATGAATGTTAGGCATGAGTCCTGATTGATAGAGATTTTTGGCTGGTGAGTGATGAGGTTGTAGTAAATTGAGTAGCATCCAAGGCTACTGCTGCAGTCAGTAGGATTTTGTATTTGTAGTTGCAGCCAATGACCTTCACTATTCATATAAGTCATTGAACATCTTATAGCACTGTTTCCAGGCCCTTGGGACTTGAGTCCTGACATTGATCCTCAGAGCTGCCTGCTCCCACTGCCTTCTGTGCATGTGCCTTGAGGACCTCCTGACATCCTGCGGATACAGGACATCTCTCCTCCTTTCCACCTCCTCCACCAAGGCCCCCAGTGCAGTGGATGTCTTGGAGCCTGCTTTCCACCTGCTGTTCCATTCTTCAATGTGCCCCAGTTCCAAATCACTTCCAGCATGACTGCCAGTGAAAGCTTTCTCTAGCCATAATGCATCTCCCCATTAATAGGTACAGGCCTGCTTCAAGCAGTGCAGGCGAGCTTTGAATGATGCTAGCCACTCATGATATTGTCCCCCTGTTGATACACCCAGCCACTCAGCAGCATATTTAGTGCTGGCTGACATTCAAATCATTGAAATGAGCAGGCAGCACAAAGTTGGCTTGCTGCCTGCTTTACAGTCATGGGTTTATCACAAATAGCAATCCCCACACAATCTTCAAATACCGTTGAATTTAGTTCCATGTGCCTTTCACAATAGGGGCAGAATTTTCTGTGCCCATTGACGTCGGGTGTGTTTAGTGGTGTGAGCGGGCGAGAAGGCCAGAAATCAGTGTCACGACGTTGTGAAATCAATTTGCGATCGTCTGCTCAGTCCGTTGATAGTGGGCCGCGTTCCCCGCCATCGCACATCAGGAACCTCATTATAGAGCATCTGCATGTCATTATAAGGCCAACCCACTGGAATCATCCCCTCTCCCCCCAGCTGGATTGTCCACCCACCCCAGCAGGAAAACACACCAGTGCAGAACACATCTTGACAACTGTGACGTGCAGGAGTCAGGACTTACCGCCAGGCCCTTGCTCACATTGTGGACATCTGAGGAGCAGAAGATGCTGGAGCCCGACAGCAACAGTACACTGGAGGAACGTCCATGACATGCTGGGTGGATTCTCATGGACATGGCTCCGCTGCAAAGCAGCTCACATTAGTTGGAAAGTCACCGTTGTGGGTCCGTTCACAATGGATGATGGTTGAGGGGGGTGGAGAGGAAGGCCCAGCTGTGTTTGGGAGAGGAAGATGTACTGGGGGATGAGAAAGGAAGGTCTAGGATCGACTGTGAGAGGAAGAGGCGGTGGGGGGGTGCGGTGAAGTTGGGAGGGGGGTGCGAATGTATCGGGGTGTGAAGTTGGGAGGGGGGAACAAATGTGTCGGGAGTGTCAGATTGGGGGGGGAACAAAGGTGTCGGGGAGGTGAAGTTCGGCAGGGGGAAACTAAGGTGTTGAGGGGGTGAGGTTGGGAGGCGGGAAACAAAGATGTTGGAGTGTGAGCTTGGGAGAGGGAACCAAATGTGTTGGGACTGTCAGGTTGGGAGGAGGGGAGGTGAAGGTGTCGGGGGGAGATTGGTGGGGGTGCGGGAGTACAGGGGAGGGGGGTAACAGGGAGAAGATGGCAACTGGGGAGATAGGTGTAGGGGGGTGTAAGGTGTAAGGGAAGGAGTGTGGAGAAGGGAGGGAGTCCAGGGGGAGGAAGGAGTGCGGAGAGGGAAGGGAGTGCAGGGGGAGGAACAAGTGTGGAGAGGGAAGGGAGTCCAGGGAGAGGAAGGAGATGGAGAGGGGGGGAGAGTCCAGGGGGAAAAAGGAATACAGGGAAGTGAAGGAGTCCAGGGGGAAGGCAGGAGTGCAGACAGGGGAGGGAGTAAGGTTGGAGGAGAAATTAAGGTGGAGAAAGGGGGAAGGAGTAAGGCTGGAGGAAGGAGGTGGGAAGGACTAAGGGTGGCAGAAGAAGTAAGGGTGTGAGGAGCGGGGGAAGACTAAGGAGGAAGGATTTCTGGGAGGAACAAGGGAGGGGTTGTTCAGGTGAACTTGCAAGGGAGGGCTCTGATGCGTCTATGTCTGCCTCCTGGGGAGCTAACTGAGGGTGGACGTGGAACGAGGGAATGGTGAGAATGACCAAGGGCAGAGTGAGGTGGTAGGGTGGGAAGGTGAGGGTTGGACGGTAGCAGTAGAAGGGACAGTGAGGGTGGTTGGTGGGGATTCGGAGGCAGACACGGACGCTGGGGGCGGGAAGGAGGAAGTCAGTGTGGAGAATCTGGATGGGGGTGGGATTTTCGGGAAGGTAGGGAACATGCACGTTCATCTGCACATCCTCGAAAGAAAGGGTTGTGGCTGGTGTGTCATGGAGGGGAATGGAAGGTGGTGCCAATGGGGGGAGCAGGGTCAACAGTAGTACAGGAAAGGAAATGGATAACTGGGGCAGCAGAAAGGATGGGGGAGCAAATGAAATACTGTATCACCACCGTGCTGTCTAAATCGAAAGTAAAATGAGTGGCGTGGTGGGTGAGATCAGGTGCTGCATGGGAGTGTGATCAGTGGGTGACTGGAGATGCAGGTCAGCTCAGATGGACAACTGAAAGCAAACCCCAGCAGGCAGCATTGAAAATGCTCAGGACTTTGAGATGAGTGTGACATGGGAAGGATCCGCGTGCATGGGAGAGAGCTTGCATGAAGCTCTGAAAGGCCCTGCCATGTACACAGTTCTCCATCCATAATAACTCATTGGCCAGCTGCTCCCTATGCGGTGACAGAGGACGAGGTTGAGGGGGTCATAGGCAAAGGGGACTCGGAGGGAGAGGACAGCCTCTCAGATTCCTCAGTGGATGACCCAGGGGTGTCCAGCTGCCACTCCTCCTCCCTCCGGGTGCCTGGAGGCCCAGCCTGATTCCTTGAGCGGAAGGAGCACCTGGAGGTACGTTGAGGTGCCCTGTTTCCCTCTCGCGTTGCCACAGCAGGAACTCTGCATGGCTCCAGTGATGGAATGCAGGTCTGCGCACATTTCTGCGTTCTGCTGGACCAGTGTCTCCACAGCATCTGCCATCCTTCCCACGGAGACCTCCATGTGCGCAGATATAGGCACCACTTCATCAGAGAGCAGGCGCATGCACTCCTCTGACTTGCGAACCACTCTGTTGAGGGCTTCCAACAGCTCTGCGTGATGTTCCCCTGCTCTCTGCTGACTCTCCAGGATGAGTAGGAAGGTCAAATCCAGAAGCTCGTCATCTGACTCGGACCTCACACATGCCTCTTCTCCAGCAGTCCTCCGAGCGCCTGGGAGCTCGGCTGAACCTGCCTCCTCCTGCTGCGGACACGTGTCCGTGTGGTGACCACCAGATTATGAACCTGACCCTGCTCTAGATCTAGGTCCCACTGAGATGTCTCTGCGCTGGTGGAGGGTGTGGGTAAGCGCTGTGACGGGTCTTCCAGACTGCTTATTTCCATCTCTTCAATGGAGGAGGTGTTCTCTTGGCTGAAGGTGAGGACATGGATGGAGCTGAGGGACTGGCTGGCTGAGAGTATCGGGTGTTTGGCAGAGCTCCCTGTGAACCAAAGTAGAGATATTTAATGCATGACAAGCAGGAGAGAGAGCATTCACAGTTGTATTGAGAGACGGATGATGTGATGCAGGATCCTTACGAAGGTGTTTGCCGCCGACCTCACTGTCACAGCAGGCACTGACCACGTCCTCACCAGTCAATGTGATGGCACATTCCTCAAAGTGAGTGAGGGGGCTAATGCGGGCCCCTCCACCCCTGGCCTGGGACCTCTCCCTGCTGATGTGAGCCAGCTTCTCCTGCATGAATACAGATGGAGAGAGTGTGAGCAGGACACATGGCACTGTGTGGAATGTTTGTGTGGTGAGCGGAGCCATGGTCAGGATGAGGATACGAGCTCGAGATGATATGAGCCTGATGGAGATGTGAGGGTGTGTGTGAGAGTTAGCGGTGTTGTCCCTTGAGGTGTGAGATCCCTGTGGATGTGTGATGGGTTTGTGAGTGTGAGAGTTGAGAGTGGTGAGAAAAGTAACTTACCCTGGGGGAAAGGATGAGACAATTTGTCCTGTTGTGGCACAGGGTGGCCGCCCTCTTTTGCAGGGCATTGGCGCTGACCACTGCTGCCACCGCCTCCCAGGCTGGATTGGTAAAGCTGCTGCCCAACCTGCGGGCAGAGCGGAGGTAGAGGACATCGCGGCGGGCCGCCATGGCGTCCAAAACGCGCTCGAGGAACGCGTCACTCAACGGGGGGGCGGGGGTGGGGGGGTTGTTGCAGCCTTTTTGCCTTTCGGGGCCATCCTGTCTTCTTTACAACACTCCTGGGCTGGGAGCACTGAGAATGTGGCCCCTGGCGTCATGAAGTGGCAAGGGTGGCGGGTGAATGAGAGCATGTTTTCCGGGAATGGATATTTAATGCTGTGGGTTTGGGACGATATGGCGTGAGAAGCCGCCATCGCAGCCGGTGGGTATAACGGTTTTCCCGCCCGTGACAGCACTTAGTGCAAATCTGGGACGATTCTGCCCTCGGTCTGCTTGAAGCGGAATTTGAGCATTTTCCATTGAATTTGGATTGAGAAGAGAATTGAAAGACTTGAAAAGTTTTCTCAGAGTTTTAAGGAGGAAAAACTGAGGACAGTTTTCAAAAAAGGATTGGGGAGCAAAGATAAATAAATCAATATAAAAAATAAATACAGTGTAAATTCCCTAAAGGGCGGTGAAAAAATATTTTATAATGTAAATATCTAAGAATAAGGTATTTTCAGGGAAAATGCTTGCTTGCAGATTAAGTGTTGTAAGTTGGTAAGTCACTTGAATTACAATTACACTGTGAATTCTACTTTGTTTCTGTAATAGTAAGGTGTGCAGCTCAAGATGGCAACTCACTAATACCTTCTCAAAAAACAATTCGAGATAGGTAGTGTTACAACCGGGATGGGAGAAGTGCATGTATGATCCAGCCCCACTACTCCGCAAGCTGCACCATTAATTAAAGGTTAATTACCATTAAAGGTTTAATTTTCTCACCAAAACAGCCAATCATCTATTTCCCCTACTGGTGCCCAGAATAAAAAAAGTCTTCAACCAGGCTTCTTTCAATAAACTCAGAATGACTGTTTATTATGAAACAAAACTTCTTTCTAACCTCTTCTGGTTAACACACAATTGTAATTGGAAAGTACAACCATCTATCTCTTCCTGAAGAATTCCCCCAGCACGCATGCGCACACACACACACACACACACAGACAAACAATGGACAAACAGATAAGGGTCTCTTTGCAGAGATGGGCTTTGGAGGATGGGCGTTAAAAAATAAAGGATAAAGTTCACAGGGTCTTGACGCTGTCGACCTGAGTGAGTCGCTGGTCCCGATGGATGACTGGAAGTTCTTACCAACTGGTCTCAGTGTTGCAGGTCCAAATGCAGACCAGTTACACTCAGATGTGTGTTTGCTGGCTACAGGTTGATAGCCACATACAATTTTAGGCAGGGTAGAGAGAGGGAGACAGTTAGGGTAGCCTTCTTTCCTCAGCATGTTCCTCAACGAGGCTGCTTTCAAAGTCAGCAGGTTCACAACTTAAGCTTTTTTTCCTTTCCTTTGTCAAGCAAGCTTCTAGCCTTTACTTTTCTTCTTCTTTTTTCCCCATCAATTAAAGTGACTGCAGTTCAAAAACAGACAACCAGATCTTCCTTAAGTACCATAAAGGTCAGGTGATTTCTTGGAAGAGGCTTGCTTGTTGACAGTTCCAAGGTGAACTCATGACCTCTTTTAAAAAAAATCCCAGGTCAGCATCCAAATGTTTAGATAATGCCAAGTCCTTCCATTTTGTAAAAGAAATGAGGACAGTCTCAATAGCATGGAATCCCCCCAGAGTTCGAGAAGCCCTGAGCTGCTGAAGATGCCATTCGTGGTCTGGGTGGCAAGCTAATTTGCGGATCATGTGTTCGAGTGGAACTAGCAGTAGAAAGTCCATGAGTGCGCCAGTTCTCAACTTTTTTTTGCTGTGCTTTATGTACTGTTTTAAGCCTAAAACGGATTTTGTGAAGAGTAGTAATAAAAAGAGGTTCAGAATCACAAGTCTTCAATCTGCTGAAAGCAAGCCATTCCTGCCTCCCATTGTTTAGCAAACATGTCTGCAGCTGGAATTTTATGGCCCTGTCCGTAGTGGGAATTATCGCGGGCAGCACGGAAAATTTGACAGACCAGCCAAAGGTGCGTTGACTTTGGGCGGGAATTTCCAGGACCGAAAAATCCCGGCCTGAAACGCTGCCGTTTCAAAACAAGGAGTTGAACTCTCGACACTTTCTTTGATTTGGAACGTAAGGAGCTTGTTTCTTTAAGAGAAGCTTTCTCATGTGGGTACTAATATGTTTGGTGGCAGTGGAATGAGGAGTCACTGAACTGGAACCTTCATGCTTTCCGTGTGCTTTTTCCTGCTTAAAAAACAATGGGCATGTCACTCTCACACTTAGGCTTTAGTAGGGTTATGGGGAGTGTGAGAAATTCTATTTCAGATCCAGGATTACCCATAAGCAAAATTACAAGGCGTCCATCGGTTTATTTTAATATCATGTTAAAAACCAGAAATCAAGACACTGACAGTCACTGCTGAAGGAGAGGGGAAGAGTTGAATGCCAAGTTATTACAGTAAGAATTAATGTGACCTCAGTGTTTAATAGTCCCCATGGAGACTAATATATAAATAATAATTTATTTTAATATTACATTATTCATACGTGTAAAGCAGAACATACAATGGGGAATTTAGTCAATATTGAGTTATAAGGTCATCCACAGAAAAGCCACAATTCTAATTCTAACTTCCTTATTGTACATTTTGTGTCTAGCAGAGTGTTGGTTCTTTGGCAAATGATTTTCATTTAACTGTTAGGTATATTTTACTCAGATGAAATATGTTTGCAAAAAGAAATGCTATGAATTTTAGCTTGCAAATTTCTTGCCTACCTTTCCTTGTAATAAGGGGTTTACTGAAATGTAACAGGGGATTTGCTGAAATGTAATTTGCTTCATGTTTGCATTTTAACTTGCTGTGGTAAGATAATGTTACTTGTCAGTAAATATACCAAGGAGTGGAATTTTCCATTCTGGAAACTAAGTGTGGCGGTGGGTGGGAAACTTGGCGTGATTGTCACTGGGCGAAGGGGCGGATTTTTGTGTCCGATTTACTGCTTTTCCGCTCATTAATTATGCATCAAGAAGGAGCTTGTCGAATCTTACGGCGGGGTGGGCCAGTAAGTCGTCCGCCTTGCTGTTAACCTCATGGGGTCAAAGGTCCTGACACCATATTTAAAAGGCACCTGGATAGGCATTCACCTACTGCATTACCATGGCAACCAAACAAACGAAACCCTTGGCTCAGTGAGGCCTATCCAGTGATTCTCCTCCAGTCCGTCCAGGAAAGGTGGGAGTTCCTTTTTCGAGGTAAGAGAGCAGGAGGTCCTCCCACCTGAACATGGCGGCCTGGGAGGAGGTCACCAGGTTGGTCAGCACCTGTGGGACACAAAAAAGGACTGCCCTACAGGGCAGGATGCGAATGAATGGTCTGACGCATTTTGCCAGGGTAAATGAAACTTCTACTCACTCCAAACTCTCACTCTCATAAGAGCATCAGGCAGTGTAATGGTTAGAATCCACAGGGATGTCACGCACGGCCATCAGCACTGCATGTCTGCCAGCCACTTTAAGATCACCATCTCATGTAAGATCCTGCACAAACAACATTTTGACCCCTTACTGGGGAGGGCATGCTCACAGTCAATTCACCTGTCTTTATGCAGATTGCCCACAACTGACAGGAGAGAGTGAAGACAGGTGAGGGGACCCTGGAGATGGGGTCCCACGAGGAGCAAGCAGCAGAGCTTGTAGACGAGGTCAGAGATCGTTCCTGCGTGGAAAGCAAAATCGGCCTCCCCTAACAAGTCAGTGAGGGTCCATCCAGTATACACTGGTCCCATGCGGACAATGATTGTGAGTGACCTATCATTAATTATCCCCTCGCTCTATTTCAGTAACCAGCAAGAAAAAGTAGAGGAAGTTGCCAAGCAAGCACCTCAGCTTCAGCTCCCAGAGGACCTCAGATGACAAGGCAGAGGAAGCATCCGAGAAAGACCCATCACTGTGTTCACCTATGCAGATACACGCACCTCAGTGGGTCCTAATTCTAGAGTAAGTTCGGAGCCACAACCTGGTGACCACCTCAAGGACATGCATCCACAGCAGGCAGAGGCAGAGACAGCCGAGTTCTCTGACACTCAGAGGAGACCAGGCCCCTGCTGAGTCCAAACCCGATGACGAGCCTCTGGAATCAGCCCTGAGAAAAATGTTGGACCTGCAAAGACAGGCAGGGGAACATAAGGCAGAGTTGTCAGAGGCCATCACCAGATTGGAACAAAGGATGGAGGAGTCCACCCGCATTCTGTCTGATGTTGGTGCACCGGCATGTGAGCACATAAAGGTCATCATGGGAATGGTGGTGGCTGCCATGGAGACCTTGGTGCAGCAGTTTCTGCCGGATTTGCATTCAGACCTGCACACCATTGCTTTAGCCATGGGTGCTTTCCAGCAGTGTCTAGGTGAGAGGGAGCAGGGCACCTTGACCTCCTAAAGGTGCCCCTTCTCCTTAAGGAGTCAGGGAGGAGCCATCGAGCACCCAAAGGGAGGAAGAGCGCCAGCCAGACACTCTGGGGACATTATTCCAGGACACTCCAAGGGTGCTTTGCCACTCCAAATCCCCTCTTCCTGTGGCCCCCATCAACTCCAGTAGGTCAGGCCGAGGAGGGTATACCTTCCCCAGAGCAGGAGACCCTTAGCAGACTGTGGCCATCCAAGTGTTGGGCCTCCAGAGGACAGTGACCAAAGTCATCTCAGACAACAGGGCATAGCAGTCAACAGGCTGCCTCCACTTCTGCTGTGGACTTTGGGGCTGCACCCAGATGTGGTAGTAGAGTTAGGAAAATTAAGAAGTTTTGAATGCACAATGGTGGCACAAGTGTTTGTTCACTGTACATAATCTGCACTATTGTAAATATATTTTGCATTTATCCCTCTCCAAATCTCAGGTATTCAATGGCAAATGGATGTGATGCAAAGTCTTGCTTCAGTCAATTCGCCTCCCCCAATTATCTCCTACCTTGTCCCTCAGTTCCATTAAGTCTCATTCAATCTCATGACAGTGAATCACCTTTCATTCCATATCTGCGATGTGAATGAAAGCACTTCCTGTATGAAAATGATGACTAGAAAGACATGTGTCACCTTGCATTTCAGGCATACGTTATGTGATCTCATGAGAATTGTTCAAGTTCAACACAGTTAGTGCTTATCCTGATGCTGTCACACTGAAGTTTGTAGTTTGTGAATGTTATAAGTATTTGTCGTGATCAGTATTGGGATTTTTCCACCCAAATGCACTTTGCAGTGGCGTTTATATTATGACTGTGAGATTTTGGTTACAGCAGTATTCATCATTGAGCTTTTTTTATTCATTCAAGTGATATGGGCATCACTGGCTAGGTCAGCATTTATTGGCCATCCCTAATTGTGCTTGAGAAGGTTGTGGTGAGTTGCCTTCTTGAACTGGTGCAGTCCATGTGTTGCAGGTACATCCACAGTGCTGTTAGTAGGGGAGTTCCAGGATTGTGACCCAGTGACAGTGAAGGAATGGCGGTATATTTCCAAGTCAGGACGGTGAGTGGCTTGGAGGGGAACTTCCAGGTGGTAGTGTTCCCATGTGTCTGTTGCCCTTGTCCTTCTAGATGGTAGTGGTCGTGGGTTTGGTCGGTACTGTCTGAGGAGCCTTGGTGAGTTCCTGCAGTGCATCTTGTAGATGGTACACACTACTGCTACTGTGTGTCGGTGGTGGAGGAAGTGAACATTTGGGGTTGGGGTGCCAATCAAGCGGGCTGCTTTGTCCTGCACGGTGTCAAGCCTCTTGTTGTGTTGGAGCTGCATTCATCCAGGCAAGTGAAGATTATTCCATCACACTCCTGGCTTGTGCCTTGTGGTTGGTGGACAGGCTTTGAGGAGTCAGGAGGTGAGTTGCTCGACACAGGATTCCTAGCCTCTGACCTGCTCTTATAGCTACAGTATTTATATGGCCCGGTTCAGTTTCTGATCAATGGTGACCCCCAGATGTTGATAGTGGGGGATTCAGTGATTGTAATGCCATTGAATGTCAAGGGGAGATGGTTGTATTCTCCCTTGTTGGAGATGGTCATTGCCTGGCACTTGTGTGGCGCAAATGTTACTTGCCAATTGTCAGCCCAACCCTGGATTTTGTCCAGGTCTTTCTGCGTTTAGACATGGACTGCTTCAGTATCTGAGGAGTCACGAATGGTGCTGAACATAATGCAATCATCAGGGAACATCCCCACTTTTGACCTTATGATGGAAAGAAGGTCATTGATGAAGCAGCTGAAGATGGTTGGGCCTAGAACACTACCCTGAGGAATTCCTGCAGTGATGTCCTGGAACTGAGATGATTGACCTCCAACAACCACAACCATCTTCCTTTGTGCTAGGTATGATTCCCATTGACTCCAGTTTTGCTAGGGCTCCCTGATGCCACACTCAGTCCAATGCTTCCTTGATGTTAAGGGCAGTCACTCTCATCTCACCTCTGGAGTTCATCTCTTTTGTCCATGTTTGAACCAAGGCTGTCATGAGGTCAGGAGCTGAGTGGCCCTGGCGGATCACATACTGGACGTCAGTGAACAGGTTATTGCTAAGCGAGTGCTGCATGATAGCATTGTGATGACCCCTTCCATCACTTTACTGGTGATAGAGAGTAGACTGATGGTGGAGGCGGTAATTGGCCGGTTTGGATTTGTCCTGCTTTCTGTGTACAGGACATACCTGGGCAATTTTTCACATAGCCAGGTAGATGCCAGTGTTATAGCTGTACTGGCTAGGGAGCGGCAAGTTCTGGACCACAAGTCTTCGGTACTATTCCGGAATATTGTCAGGGCCCATAGCCTTTGCAGCATCCAGTGCCTTCAGCTGTTTCTTGATATCACGTGGAGACTGGCATATACGATGCTTGGGACCTCCAGAGGAGGCCGAGATGGATCATCCACTCAGCACTTCTGGCTGAACATTGTTGCAAATGCTTCAGCCTTATCTTGTACACTGATGTACTTGGCTCCCTCATCCTTGAGGATGGGGATATTTGTGGAGCCTCCTCCTCCAGCTTAGATTGGATCCGTTAGTTGTGGAGCCGCTTAGCTCTGTCTGTTGTTTGTTGCTTATGCTGTTTGGCATGCAAGTAATCCTGAGTTGTAGCTTTACCAGGTTGACACCTCATTTTTAGGTATGCCTGGTGCTGCTCCTGGCATGCCCTCCTGCATTCTTCATTGAACCAGGGTTGATCCCCTGGCTTGATGGTATTGGTAGAGTGGGGGATATGCCGGGCCATGAGGCTACGGATTGTTGTTGAGCAAAATTCAGCTGCTGCTCATGGCCCATAGCACCTCATGGTTGCCCTGTCTTAAGTTGCCAGATCTGTTCAAAATCTATCCCATTTAATTTGGTGGTTGTGCCACACAAGATGATGGAGGGCATGCTCAATGTGAAGACGGACTTTGTCTTCACAAGGACTGGACGTTGGTCACTCCTACTGATACTGTAATGGACAGATGCATCTGCAGCAGACAGGTTGGTAAGGATGAGGTCAAGTATGTTTTTCCCTCATGTTGGTTCCCCCACCGGCTGCCACAAACCCAGTGTAGCAGCTATGTGCTTTAGGACTTGGCCTGTAGTTGTGCTGCTGAGCCACTCTTGATGTGCTCACTGTTATAAACGTGTAAGTCATCCAGTGACTTGTGGTGTGGAAACTCTTTCGAGTTACCAACAGTCACAGATTGCAACTTCTTTCGAGTACAATCACAGTTCTTGGTTTTCCGGGAGTGGGACATGAACCCACAACCCTCTGATTCAAAGGCGAGGGTGCTATGAACTGAGCCACAGCTGACATTGAAGTGCCCCAACTTGATTGCATTCTGCGGCCTTGCCACCCTCAGTGCTTCCTCCAAGTGGCGTTCAACATGGAGGAGTACTTATTTATCAGCTGAAGCGGACAGTAAGACCATAAGACCGTAAGACGTAGGAGCAGAAGTAGGCCATTCAACCTATCGAGTCTGCTCCGCTATTCAATAAGATCATGGCTGATCTGATAACCCCCAAATCCACTTTCCTGCCTTTTCTCCATAACCCTTGATTCCATTACTGATTAAAAACCTGTCTATCTCCGCCTTGAATATACTTAACTACCCAGCCTCTATAGCCGTCTGCAGTAAAGAATTCCACAGATTGACTACCCTCTGAGAAAAGAAATTCCTCCTCATCTCTGTTTCAAATGGGTGCTCCCTTCCTCTCAGATTATGTCCTCTGGTCCTAGATTCTTCCACAAGGGGAAACAACCTCTCAGCATCTACCCTATCAAGCCCCCTAAGAATCTGATATCTTTCAATAATCTCTCATTCTTCTAAACTCCAATGAGTACAGGCCCAACCTATTCAACCTCTCCTCATCAGGAAATACCTCCATACCTGGGATCAACTGAGTGAACCTTCTCTGGACTGTCTCCAATGCCAGTATATCTTTCCCTAGATAAGGGGACCAAAGTTGTTCACAGTATTCTAAGTGCGGCCTAACTAGCACCTTTTATAGTTTTAGCAAGACTTCCCTATTCTTATACTCTATTCCCTTTGAAATAAAGGCCAATATTCCATTTGCCTTCCCTATTATCTGTTGAACTCATATGTTAGCTTTTTGGGACTTGTGCACAAGGACTCCCAAGTCCCTCTGTGCTGCAGCTTTCTTCAGTCTTTCTCAATTTAACTAATATTCAGCTGCTCTATTCTTCCTGCCAAAATTCTTAACCTGACAGTTTCCCACTTTATATTCCATCTGCCAAGTTTTTGCCCACTCACTTAACCTGAATATATCCCTCTGTAGACTTCTTGTGTCATCCCCACGACTTGCCTTCCCACCAGTTTTTGTGTCACTCTCAAACTTGCCGATAGTATATTCACTTCCCTCATTTAAGTCATTAATATATTTGTAAATAATTGAGGCCTCAGCACTGATCCCTGTGGCACTCCACTAGTTACAAGTTGCCATCCTGAAAATGCCCCCCTTATCCCAACTCTCGGTCTTCTATTAGTTAGCCAATCCTCTAACCACGCTAATATACTACCACCAACGCCATGGGCTATTATCTTATTAAGTAGCCTTACATGCGATACCTTATCCAACGTCTTTTGGAAATCCAAATATATTACATTTACTGGTTCCCCTTTATCTATCCTGCTTGTTACCTCCTCAAAGAATTCTAATAAATTTGTTAGCTATGATTTCCCCTTCATGAAGCCATGCTGACTCTGCTTAATTAGATTATGCATTTCTAAATGCTCTGCTATTTCATCATTTATAATAGACTCCAACATTTTCCCAATGACAGATGTTAAGTGAACTAGCCTATAGTTACCTGTTTTTTGTCTCCCTCCCTTTTTGAATAAGGGTATTACAATGGCCGTTCTCCAGCTCTCTGGGAGTTTTCCAGAATCTGAGGGTTCTTGGAAGATTACTACCAGTGCATCCACTATCTCTGTAGCTTCTTCCTTTAATATCCTAGGAATGCAACCCATCAGGTCCAGGGGACTTATCGGCCTTTAGCCCCATTAGTTTCCTGGGTACTTTTTCCCTAGTGATAGTTATTGTATTTATTTGCTTCCTGCCTTTTGCCCCTTGATTATTTAGTGGTTTTGGAATGCTATTAGTATCTTCTACCGTAAAGACTGAAGCAAAGTATTTATTCAACTCCTCTGCCATTTCCTGGTTCCCCATTATTATTTCCCTGGCCTTATTCTCTAAGGGGCCTATGTTCATTTTGGCTTCTCTCCTCCTTTTTATATATTTAAAGAAGCTCTTACTGACTGTTTTTATATTACTTGCTAGTTAACCCTCAATGTTTATTTTCTCCCTCTTTATTATTTTTTGGTCATCTTTTGTTGGTTTTTAAAACTTTCCCAATCTGCTGGCTTACCACTAATCTTTGCCGCATGGTATGTTTTTTCTTTCAATTTGATACTGTCCTTAACTTCCTTGGTTAACCACGGTTGGTTTATCCCTTCCCTTGAATCCTTCTCCCTCACTGGGATATATCTTTGTTGAGAGTCATGAACTATTTTCTTAAATGTCTGCCATTGTTCATCAGCTAGCTTTTCTGTTAAACTGCTTTCCCAGTCCACTCTAGCCAACCCTGCCCTCATTCCATTGTAATTACCCTTATTTAAGTTTAGCACAGTTGTTTCCGACCCAAGTGTCTCACTCTCAAACTGAGTGCTAAATTCTACCATATTATGGCCACTGTTTCCCAGGGGATCTTTTACTCTGAGATCATTTATTAAACCTGCCTCATTAAAAATGACCAGATCCAAAATAGCCTGATCCCTGGTTGGATTCACAACATATTCTTCTAGGAAACTGTCCTGAATAAACTCTATTAATTCTTGTTTGTGTCTCCCTCTGCCAATTTGATTTTCCCAATCTACATTAAGATTAAAGTTGCCCATGATTAATATACTGCCTTTTTTACATGCCTCCATTATCTCCTGATTTATTCTCTGTCCTACAGTATAGCTCCTGTCAGGGGACCTGTAGACTACTCCCACCAGTGTCTTCTTCCCCTTGTTATTCCTTACCTCCACCCATATGGATTCTACATCTTCTGATCCAAGATCCTTTCTTGCTATTGTACTTATTCCACCTCATACTAACAAAGCTACCCCACCACCCTTTCCTTCCTGCTTGTCCTTTCGAAAAGTCACATACCCCTGAATATTTAGTTCCCAGCTTTGATCTCCTTGTAGCCACATCTCTGTAATGGCTATAAGATCTAGGTTAACCTCTATTTGTGCCGTTAGTTCATTCATTTTGTTCCAAATACTACATGCATTTAAGTAAAGGACATTAATTTTGCCTTTTATCATTTTTCCCCCTTTGACCCTATTTGCTGCTGTATTTTTTTATGTTTGTGCACTCTGTCCCTTCCTGTCACATTCTGGGTATCATCATCTAAATAGCTACTCTGCAAGGCTGCCATACACTTTTGCTTTGTAAGCTTATCGTATCCCTTGTCCAGAATCTTTGCCACTTCCATTTGGTTTAAAGCCCTCTCTACAGCACTAGTTATTCAGTTTGTGAGTTCACTGGTCCCAGCACAGTTCAAGTGAAGCCCATCCCACCGGAACAGCTCCCTTCTACCCCAGTACTGGTGCCAGTGCCCCATGAACTGAAACCCATTCCTCCCACACCAATCTCTGAGTCATGCATTTACCTCCTTGACTTTATTTAAGTTTACCCGTGGCTCAGGTAGTAATCCTGAGATTATTATCTTGGAGGTTCTGCTTTTTAATTTAGCTCCTAGCTATTCAAATTTTTTCACCAGTACCTCCTTTCTTGTCCTATCAACGTTGTTGGTACCAACGTGGATGACGAAAATTGGATCCCTCTAATCCCACTCCAAGTTCCTCCCTAGCCCTGAGGAGATGTCCTGAACTCTGGCACCGGGCAGGCAACACAGCCTTTGGGACTTGGCTGCAGAGAACAGTATCTATCCCCCGAATTATACTGTCCCCTACCACTACTATGTTCCCATTTCCTCCCCCAACTTGAATGGCTCCCTGTCCCATGGTGCTGTGGTCAGTTCGCTCATCCTCCCTGCAGTCCCCGCTCTCATCCACACAGCTTGCAAGAGCTTTGTAACTGTTTGACAGTTGAAGGGGCCGAGACTCCTTGAACTCTACCCTTGGGTCCCCAAACCTGATTCACCTGCAGTCACATCCTCCTGTCCCTGATCACAGACCAAATTTGAATTACCTAATCTGAGGGGTGTGACTGCCTCCTGGAGTAAAGTGTCCAGGTAACTTTCCCCCTCCCTGATGTGGCGCAAAGTCTGCAGCTCGGACTCCAGCTCCTCAACTTGGATGCAAAGTTCCTCGCGCTGCAAACACTTGGTACAGATGTGTTCGCTCTGGATCAGCTTGGTGTCCAGCAGCTCCCACATGCTGCAGCAGCAACACATCATCCGCCCTGTCATCGCTATCATATTTTATTCAATTAATTAATTAATTATTCTTGTGTCCCCACTTTTTACACTTTATTATATATTTTTTTATACACACCACATATACATGGTAATCAGCAGGAGGTTTCCTTGCCCATGTTTGACCTGATGCCATGAGACTTCCTGGTATCTGGAGTTGATATTAAGGGCTCCCAGGACAACTCCCTCCCAACTGTATACCACTATGCTGACACCTTTGCTGGGTCTGTCCTGCCATGGGACAGAACATACCCAGGGATGGTGATGGTGGTGTCTGGGACATTATCTGTAAGGCATTTAAGAGTCAACCACATTGCTGTAGGTCTGGAATCATATGTTGGCCAGACCAGGTAAGGACAGCAGATTTCCTTCCCTGAAAGACATTAGTACCATAGCCTTTCATGCCCCCCTACAATGTTATTTTGTCTCCGCATTTAAGGTTGAACATTATTCCTTTATTTCACCAAGGTTCATTAGACAGCACTTTCCAAACCCACGACCACTACCACCTAGAAGGACAAGGGCAGCAGATAGATGGGAACACCGCCATCTTTATTTTGGCAGCAAAACAACAATTGATGAACAGGAACAAATAGCTAAACATTTAATTATTAAATATTTAGTTAACAGGATTGAATACAATGGCAGAAGATGGGTTTTCTTTTAACTGAAAATCTCTCAACAGAAATGTTTAGCTATTTGCTGTATTTTTTTAAAAAATGCAATAGCTAATAAGAAAGTTCAACAAGATTTGAATGTGTTAAACCTGTATGGTTTTTTTGGTTGTAATGTGTGAATTTTCTTCCACTTCTACTTATTTGTATGTCAGAAGTGTTTTGCCACCTACTTGCTGTCTACCCTACTGCTAAATGAAGCTGTTGGTTTTTTTAAAATCAGGATCGTTATTAAAGCTATCCTTCAAATAAACGATTCATGATACATACGGGTAAGACTGTTTCTAGTACAACAGCCACTGGAGTGTGGGTTTAAAATATTTAGGATTGTTCCACGTTCTTGTTTATAAATTATTGTTCAGACAGTGATCTGCCTTTTCCCTTTCATTCAACAAGAACGCTGATTCCTATTGTCTTCAGTTGTGATCGGGCTCAAAATGTGGGGAATGAGGAACAGAGTGGAATTGTGAAACACTGTCCTGGGTCAAGAGTTATAAGACCGTCCAAGGAAGAGTCCGCGACTGTTCCTGGGGATGAAGCCACACTGTCAGGGGCATATTGAAGACACTGTCCTGGAGTGGGTGGGCTATGTTAAAGGGCTGTGCATGGCACACATGTCTTGGTCCAGGTCTTGGGCAGAAGGAGGACTCTCTGGGCAGTTGCTGGTTGTGCACATTCGCCAGGACCACAGGGTGTCAGAAAAACTCATGAAGGTAAAGAGTGAGGAAGCCACGAAGAGACTTGAATGTCGGGTCAAGAAGAATGATTCACTGGGAAGCTAGTGGAGTTTGTCAAGGACAGAAGTAATAGAATGGCGACACCAGTTCAGATGTGGACACAGGCGTTTGCATTCTAGATGACACATAGTTTACAAATGGGTGAAGCAGGGAGAAGTTGGAGAAATTCAACTGCAAATAACATTGCGGGTTAGGTAAAAGCAAAATGCTGTGGGTGCTGGAGATCTGAAATGAAAAACAGAAAGTGCTGGAAAAACTCAGCAGGTTTGGCAGCATCTGCAGAGAGAGAAACAGAGTTAATGTTCCGAGTCCGTATGTCTCTCCTTTGTTCCGAAGAAGTCATATTGGACTCAAGGCATCAACTCTGTTTCTCTCTCCACAAATGCTGCCAGACCTGCTGAGCTTTTCCAGCATTTTCTGCTATAATCGTGGGTTAGGTGTTTGGAAAGGGAGAGAAGCAGAAGGGTAGAGGTGGGAAGCACTGCAGAGGTGAAAGAAAGCAGTCTTGGTGATAGATTGGGTGTGGATAGAAAGCTGAACTTAGATTAGTGAAGCAATATTCCAGGTTCCACAGCTCCCGTCTGGCCCTCAGGTGACAGCTTGGGAAAGAGTTGTTTGTAGAGGTCAAAGAGGATAGCTGGTTTTTCTAACATTAAGATGGATTAAGTTAAGTATCAGTTAGGTAACTGAAGATGGTGGCAATAACCATGGGGTCAAAAGAAAAAGTATTAAAGAAAGAGCTGGGTGTCAACAGCAATTATTGACTCCAAATGCCCAAAAATATCGCCAAAGGGGGTCATATAAATAATGAAGAGGTAGGTGCTAAGGATGAAACCCAGTGGTACTCCAGAGGAAATGATCTACCCTCAATAAGAAAAGCCATTTGAGGTGATGTAGTGCTCGATTTTCATGGAGTTGGGGATATTCCGCAGAATAAAATGGCAGCCGGGACTCAATTCTGGGATTCCCAATCCTGTTTCCAGGGTTTCTGATTTATAGTTGAGCCTTTTAATGGCTTGGATTGCGAGCCCACACCCTGCATTACCGACCTGGCTGGCTCGATTGAGGACATTGAGGCATGTCCTGGTGCTCTGCAATTTTCATGGAGTCAGGCTAGCTGTTTCAACACTCAGAATGTATAATGAGGCTTGGTTGAGAGCCCAGAAATCCATTAGACTGTTGACACAGCTGAACCCCAGGGAAAACATTGCTTGATTGACAGCTTTGGCTCTATAATATCTTCTGCCAGTTGCACAGTGTTTACTTATACAGAAAAAAGAGATTTCAAGTGCTTGCAGTTTTGGCTTGTGATACTTTAAAGGGTCTGAATGATTGACACTTCTATTGGTTTGTAGTAAAAGGGAGTGTTTTTAAGAAAGTGGAAAGTTATCAGTGAATAACTTTTATTAAAGCTTTTCTTACACATCCTATTGTCACTATAGGTTACATTGGTTCTGTATAGTGTCTAGCGGGTGAATGAACATGAAAGTGCCATAGCTTGGCATGGGAGGGCATGAGAGTCCACGAGAGGTGGTTGGGGGCCATACTTTGGCATGGGGGACTTGAGGAGCCATGGAGATGGGTGGTAGGGCATGAGGTGGCATGTATAGGGCATGGGGAGTGAGTGCAGGGTGAGGGAGTGTGAGGAGCGAGGGCCTTACTTTTTCCTTATAACTGGGACAAAGCCCCACGGCACCAAGGCGGACCCTTTAAAGAGCCCACCTTAGCACCTGGCAGCTCCTATTGCTGCCTCCGAACTTTTTCCCAGGTCGGCTGGCCCAACTGCAGCCCGCACACCACTCCCTACACCCCACCTCAGAATGAAAGCCCTATCTTTTCTGAGACATTCTCCCAAGGCGGGCGTGCCAAGCCTAGAATTTTCCTGCTCCCCACCTCGAGAATGAAAATCCAGGCCGTAATGTCTATAGTGTGGCAGGGTGGAATCAGCAAAGAAGGCGGATGGCGGAGGAGAAGTGTTCACTGTGAATGGAATTGTGAAAACTGTTAATGGGGATGGGGCAGAGTTCAAGGAGGAATAATGAGCTGTCATATAAGATGTCACCAATGAATGTGACCAATGCTGTGAGTGGTACAGAAGCTTGATTGGAGTGCTGAACAGAGTTGAAGGAGGTGGGTGCATTGTTGACAGCAAAAAGCATCTTCCAGGAATTTAGAAAGGGAAGGTTGGAGATGTATCGATAGTTGGAAGGTATGGAGCAGTTGAAAATATATGTTTTGACGGGGGATGACAGTGGTTTTGAAAGATGGAGAGATTGAACCAGAGAATAAGAACAGGTTAATGTTAGTGATCATGGGACCAAGAAAGGGAAGTTACGTACAATTGCTTTTCACAAGCAAAGACAATAATAATGCTGTCAACATGACAATAATGAAGGACAGCAACTAATAAAACACAGAAATTCTGAAATACCCAATTGAAAAAAATGCTTTGATAATCTTGTCAGTAAAAGGTTTAAATATTTCAAATCATTAATCGTGATGTAATTATTGGTCATTTAATCAGCATTTGGTTGCTGCTTTCACAGACCTGGGTTGGTACCCAGATTTTCACATAGACTCATTTCATTGTGCTATAAGGGGAGTGCTAGGCGGACACCGGGCATTAACTGTAAGGGTTTCCCTAATTTTAGAGATAAAAAGCTTGGAAACATGGGGCAAAATTTTCAAGTCGACGGCTGGGTGCGATCGGTGGGTCTGGGAGCGGCCGGAGAACAGACTGCTGACCATGATTGGCCCCCGACCGCGATTTCACGCTGGAGGGTTAATTAACGGCTAGACAGCATGAAGCGTGCGCTGAAAATCTCACCTCTGCCAGGGTCGGGGCGGGAGGAAGGTGGGCACTGATGTAAGCACAGGCATGGGAGAACACAGAATGAAAGCTCCCTGAAGGCAAAGAGCTGCCTCAGGGATCTGAAGACTTCTAAAGTATTAAATAAAGATGTTAAAACCAGAACAAAAATGTCCAAGCATCACAAACAGCCACCTGAACATATACATTATAAAAGTTCTGTCCATAGATTTTTTTAAAAAATTGAATTACGGAAACCTCTTCCCGCCCTTGGATGAGATTTCATGAAAAATGCAAAGGCCGCCTGGCCGATTCGCCAACCGTGAGGTTGGTCGGACCATGAAAACCCTGGGACAGTTACAACTTTAATGGGCTTATTTGCCCTCTTAATTGTTGGCGGATGCGCTTCCAACTTCTGCACGCGCCCGCCGATCGAAACATCGCGCAAGCACAAGATGATGTGGGGACGCTCGCCCGACGTCATCACATGCTAATTTACACTCGAGCGGGTCAGGCGCACACCCACATGCCAACCTGAACATTCTACCCATGGAACCTGGAAGTTTCTCAGGCGGAAACCGGTGGATAGCCAAGAGATTTTTTTTTTTTAATAAAGGGAACAAGAAAATGAACATCAGTTTGAAATAAACAGTTCATTGGGGTCATTGGGTAAATGTACTGTTTACTTTGAGACTGAGACTTCCTGACTGAACGGCTCAATCACCAGTCCATACTGACCTCAACTGGCACTATGTGCTTCAGTAGCCTATGGCTGTGGAGCGAAAATACCTGTCAGAGTTCTCACTTTGCAATCCAGTTACAACTTGTGAAAAGTGTTGCATATTGGTATTGGATAAGGATAGGATACAGCTTGGCAGTGATGCCATGTTGTGAAATACCCTGCCGGCTCTCACTGCCATGCTCAGGTTACGATTGGCCAGCAGGAGGATGTACTGGAAGGCTGCAAGTGCCAATGGAGCCATACATATTTCATTGCACATCTCACCAATCATTTTCTCATGCTTTTCAAAACTTTCTGCAGCAGGAATCACTGGAACAAGCAGCTAAACAAGGTCGCAGGGCATGACACCCAGGCATAGAGGAATCCAACATTTTATGGATTCCAAGCTGTCCTGAAGGATTAAGGGGAAATAAACTGCTGTGTGCTCAGAGGAAGAGTCATACAGACTCGAAACGCTTACTCTGCTTCTCTCTCCACAGATGCTGCCAGACCTGCTGGGCTTTTCCAGCATTTTCTGTTTTTATTTCAGATTTCCAGTATCCACAGTATTTTGCTTTAATGCTGTGTGTCTGTGTCAGGAACTGTCAGGAATTTCACTCCTGCTGTCTGGAGAGAGGGGGGCAATGTTGCTCAGTGCCAACTCTCATCCTTGACTACAGAACAGTCATGTAAAAGGGCAATTACAAAGTCTTTACTTTCTTAAAGGAACTAATCCTTCAGAATGAATTATAGTTAAGGAAGAGGATTTAATTTGTCATCTTGCTTTATGGATACGTACAAATTCTGAAGTGACTCTTGAGTCTACAGGTCTCATTTGTAGAAATATAAGGATTGCCTTTTCTTCCTCACAGGTACCAATGGAGCACGTGGCAGGTTCTTTAGCCTCTGTAACAGGCCTCCAGTCACGCTGGTCTCAAGGTTTCCCTCTCGCCAGCCCTTTGCTCCAACAAACTGGCATCCCTTCTAGTACTCCCAGGCTCCAGGGCCCTTTGAGTGCTGACCAATTCCATTACCACAACCCCCAAGCCCCACAATGCTCACAAAGTCTTGAACATTCCTCCTCAATGTTCCCAGAACACCTTCTCCTCAGTGGTGCTGGGGCCCTGTGCCATCCCCAGTCCTCTGAGTTGCCAGAAACGTGCACAAAGTACGACTGGATCCTGAAACCCCATTCCAGTGCTGAGGGATAAATTACCCAGGGAATGCTCCAATACTGATATGCCAGTTTCCCTGATACTAATTTTAGGTGCCCAATTCTGACTCACTCTGAACAACGCCACAGGAAATTAGGTTGCATTTTCTGAATTATAAGCCTCTTAAAATGTAGCCAAAATTACTCTCAAGACATTTGCTGCAAAACTATAAGAAATGATGGGCTAGATTTTCTGGTAGGCATCGCGACCCCTGTGTTATAGGTCAATATGGGAATCCGGAGTCCGTTCATGTCATCAGTGCGCCCTCTGGTGCAACCTTCCAGGAGTCTGCCTCCGTGCGGTGTGCTTCTGTTGCTGTAAGCCCAATCAGAGGGCCCGATGCAATGTCAGGCTGGCAGCTCCACAGGAAGAGGTGTGTGCTGCTGAGGCAGGCAAGCGAGCGTGAGGCCCCTCAACGTGGCACGCCCTCAGTTGCCCGCACGGAAGTTTTAAATTAAGCTGGCCTGAAGCCAGTATGGCCGTCAGGTTGGAGGGGAAACCTTTCCGCGGACCAATTCACTGATGGGGCTGAAGCCTTTCATCCCCGTGACACCTTCAATGGGGCATGGACCCTTAGCCTGCCACTGGGTGGGCTGCCTTGGTAAAGCCGGCAGCCCCCACACCTGGTTGGTGGGGGGTGCACTGGTGGGGGGTGGTAAAATGTCAGCTCCGGCACAAAAATGGCCCCGAAGTGGGGCTAATTGGACTAATTAGTCGCCTGCCTCCCATGGAGCAAGCAGCCGACCAGGTTCCCAGCCGATCCCTAGGAAATTCCCCAAGAGGTGGGCATGGATCGGCTTCTTTTCCCAAGGGACTTGGAAAGCTCAGGGTGATGGTTCTAATGTTTTTACCCAAATGTTAGATTTGTGAATGAATCACTGATGAATAAGAGGAAAAAGTTACAAGTACAGCAGTATGGTTGCATTTTATTTAATAAGCTTACTAGTGACAACCTGAAACTGAATCCTTCAACTTTATTTAGTCTCTTTTCACCCTTTTTCCTTCATGGAAAAAATGCCTTGCCATCTTAAACATAACTGAGTTCATTTCTGGTTAATTATTGAATTAAGACTGTCTGTATCAGTTGAAAGGAAGGCTAAGAATTTATTTCCGGATTAAATTACCTCTTGTACAGAGCAGGGAGAGAAAGATTACACATCACTTTGCTTTTACAGTAATGGAAAATGGAAGAGGATATGAATCAATGGAGAATATCTAAACCATTTTTGAGTAAATTGAATGATGCATATTTAGATCAAATGAACTGCTTCTTGATAACTGAATTCAAATTTTCCATAATTCTTTCAGCACAGATGGAAAGAGAAACAACTTGCACTTATATAAACTGTATTGAGTATTTAATTTACGTTAAATAAATTAACCTTTGATACTTTGAGTATCTGAACATGAACTATAACATTTGTATCATCATATCTAGTGAATTATTGCATTTTTTGTTTCATTAGCTAACAGTGTAAGCACAAGTAGGTAGCAAACTACATTTGGATATTCATACATGTAGTCAAGTTGTCATTATTTTTGGTGATAGAGCTGAGCACTGGTGTGAGGCATGTGGCACCTTCAGAGGAATGTTGGAAAGTACAGCACTGGAAATGTCCATCTGACCAGATCCAGATTTCAAAAACAGAATAGAATTCTATATACTACAAGTGATTTTTTTTAACCAAATGCCTGTTCAACTCTCTGGTAAAATAAGTGGTATTATCAAACCCAATCACCTTCTTAGAGTCCATTCCAAATATCGACCACCCTGAGTGTGAAGTAGTGATGAGCTCAGCCCCACGTTTCTTTGTTGCTGTTCTTGGGACCATGGGGAACAGTTTTTTGGGGTTCAATGTGCTGATATATTTACAGATCTTGAATACCTCAGGACCCCCTCGCAGCTTTCTTCTGCCCATGCCAAAATGTTTTTCAACAAATACATTTATGAAAGAAGCCAAATTTCACAAAGCCAAATACTTAAATGAAATAATGGGACACGTTGTACGGGGCGACATCGACTTTACGATGTTTGAGCTACAACGAACAGCACTTACGATGTTTATAAATTGACACCCTGGTTTGACTTTCCCACTTCAGTTTCGACTTTACGATGCCGGGTCAGCGAAGTCCCTGACTCAAGATGCTCAGTTGCTGTTCCGATGCTGTTAGTACAGCACTGTACTATATTTCCATATGTATTTTTAACTTGGATTTTTTAATGTCAATATGATTGCTATTTACAACATAAATACATTAATGTTGCTACATTACTCATCTATAATTGATTGAGTACAAAATTCTGGGTTATTTTGATAGGGTATCCGGCCTTGGTTCAGGAACCATTCCCCCATTTATAACATTTTTCTTATAGGAAAATCAGTTCCGAGTTACGATATTTTGACTTAAGATGTGGTTTTCAGGAACGAATTGTGTCGTAAGTCCGAAGACTGCCTGTATTACGTAAACAGAATTTCAAGCTCTTTGATGAAGTACACAAAACCTGGTCTTTCTGCCTCCAACCCAGTTCATCTCTTCTTCATTGCAAAATATCTATTAGTTTACTTTCAAATATGTATTAGATGGTATAATAACAAGGTAAAGCTGAAGGGAAATTTAATGATGTCAAATATCTGAAGAATTTTGCCCCTAAACAACAACAACTTGCACTTATGTAGTGCTTAATTTTAGTAAAACATTCCAAGGACATTATCAGAAAAAGAAAATGAAACTGAGCCACACAAAGATTTTGGGATAGGTGACTAAAAGCTTGCACTGAGCCACAGAAAGAGATATTAGGACAAGTGAATAAAAGAGGTAGATTTTAGAGAGTGACTTAAAGGAGAGGGGTAAAGAGATTTAGGAAAGGAATGCCAAAGTTAAGAGCCTGGACAACTGAAGGCACAACCACCAGGAAGGAAACAAAGAAAATCGGGGCAAGAGGCAGAAAGACTTGGGAAAAATGTTCTGGCCTACCAACCGACTAGTAATGGATTTATGACAGTTTATTACATTCTTCAGCAGTGCAGTCTAGCAAGTGATGGTTAATTCAGACTTAAAAATACAAATTACAATATTCATGACAGAACACTTTTTTGGGATGGGGGGAGTTCCACAGAAATAAGATGTGTTTGACGCTTCACCGGTGATATAGTGCATTGACTGTTTAGATTGAAAAACAATGCTGAAATACAGCTACAGCATCTCGTGATTTTAGCATAAACTTTGAGGTTTTCCATATGTACTCGCCATTCTGTTGTGAGCATTGATGTATGCCAAACATAGTGATTGCCCTAAGGCATTTATTTGTGTGCATTTCTTTTCTGAGCTGTAATAGAAGAGTTGGAGGAAATAACAAAACATCATTTAAGATAAGAGGATTTTCAGGTGGCTAGTGAGGATGGGAGTGCTGCAAAATAGTGAGGAGGGTGTTGTACCTTTGTGAATATGGACTTGGATTTGGCTGAGTCACAGAAGGGCAGACCTCCATTTTGCATTTTTTACTGTCATCAACATAGGATGTTGCACTCATGACTTTTCTTTAACACATATTACCTATCAGTCTATTGTAAAACTCTTTCATCTGCATACATCCTTCCTGTTATTTTAACAGATGGAAAGGCTGGAGCCATTTCAACAAAAAAGGGACCACATGTTTCAATGGGTTGACTTGAATCAAATGAGCCCGTCATTGTAATTGTTATCCTTAATGGGACATTAAATGAACCATTTAGAGAGGCCAAGAAGTTCACGTAAGAACTTTAATGAAGGGATTAAAAGGCACAAGAGTCAATTCAGTTAATAAATTTAATTCTGCAATTTTTAAAAAAAATTTGGTTATTCAAAATTTTAGTTACTGAGTAAAGAGGTGGCAGGGGAAAAACGTTTTGATGGAACTGTGGGAACGCAATGGCCAGATTGTACAAACTGGTGGGTTTAGAGTTGACATTCTTGTTCAGAGCTGTGATGCTGTGAGCTGAATTTGGATTATGCACTCTCAGATGTGCAGTCAACCTGATTTCCCAGGATGCATCAGCACTGTTCAGTCAGCGATATCAGATATCTTCCCTTAGCTTCCGAGCAGAAACTGTCAGAAGCTTCTAAACATTATCTGAAGAGTCAGAAGACAAATTTCAAAAGTTTTACTGAGGTAAAATTCATATTGAGCATTTTTCTTTCAGAAACAAATGGTCTGTGTGAGGAAGAAAGAGATGACTCTGTTGTGTTCTATAAACTATAGAAAGTGAGAGACACAGAGACTGGGATCGGAGGAGAGAGAACGCACTGAGAGAAATAAAGAGATATGTTGAAGGAGAGAATTAGTTTTATTTGTTATGTAATGTCTTTTCAATTTTTTCCAAAAAAAATGTTGAATTAAGAAAGCTGCTTAATTACCGCACCCATATTTTGTTATCTCAGAAAAGGTCAATGACACTTTACGAGACAGAGGGAGACAAAGACAAAAATAGAGGGAAAGGAAAGCTAGAAAATTCTTTCCTTACTACAACATGATTGTGAAAAAAAATATTGAATTTTGAAAGCAAACAAACCTGAGAGAGGCATGTGGGAATGTGGAATGGGAAGGGGAGGGGAGAAGAGAGAAACTGGTGGAGGGTAAGGGGACATCTGGCTTTGCATGACCTGCTCTTGTGCAGATTGAGTGGGGCTTGGGGCTGTGGATGGACGATAAAGAGTGCGGTGAGTGTTGGCAGAGTAAGGTAGAAAGGGAGAATAATGGGCTAACTAAGTAGATCAGGGGGGAAAAGACAGGGGTAATGTTGAGAGTGAGAGTGTGGCATGTAGAAAAATGAGTACTGAAAGATGATGGGTAGAGGTACAGTGGGAATGGATAGGTGGGTAAACATGAGTGCTTGGGAGATGGAAGGTAAGTGGAAAAGGGGAAATGCTATGGTCACATTTTCACTGCAATCTCTCATTCCCAGTGCAGCCAAGAAGTGTTGCTGGCTCCCTTCCTTAGCACACTATGCCATACCATCTGAAAGGAAAGGGGGGAAAAAAAGGAAAATTAAGGGAAGACAGATGGAATTGAGGGACAGAATCAGAAAATCGAGAAATAGCAACACTGGGCTGAATTTTCCCTACCCTGGGGGGTGGCGAGCTGAGGAGGGCGGAGGTGGGGGGGTGGGGGGTGGGGGGAATATTGGGGCGCTGCAACGAGATGTCTCACTGATGCATTCCCTCTGCTGGGGACCTTTCTCAAGTGCCGGCTGGGAAGTGGATTGGCTGCCTATTCACAGAGGTAAGCAGCTGATTAAGATGCTTAAGGCCCAAGTTAGGGGTAACTTTGTGGCCTCACCGGTATTTTGCCACCAGTGGAGTGTCCCCTCCTCTGCTTCATGCATTGGCTGCCAGCTCATCGGAGGCCACTTGGAACAGTTTTCTCTCTGTGCCCAGGGGCTTAATGGCTTCATAACCTGTTAATTTCTCTTTGCATCCACACATCTGAGGGCACCTCCATGTTGAGGCAGCCCTGCCTCTCCTGGTGGCGCAGCTGGGCTCCAGTGCTGGCGACATTGGGCTGATAGCATTGGGAGCATGCCTACCATCCCAAACAGCGTAGTGAGTGCAAGGGTGGCTAATGGGGAGGCCATCTCCCAGAAAATTGTGCCACCAGTCATTGCCAGCAAGTGCGGTTCAAGACTCCCATTTGGTCCCGACGTCAGGGTTCTGAGGGCACTAATGAACAAGGACAAATAACATGTTCTCAGCTTTGAATGAAATGCCGTGGGAGGTCAACAAGTAATAGAATAAAACGTCTTGTGGACACTGTACACTTCTGTAAGTTTAGCAATTATTTTGTGGGGCATTTTGCTTTTTGGTAATAGCATCACCCTAAACTTTGAGTTCTTCCAGCCCCAGGCCTGTAAGGTTGTTCTGCTCTCCACTGTGCCAGCTCTGTGAGGGCTGGAAGCATCAGGTTTCTTGTCTAGCTCTCCATGCTGCTTTTTCTATCTTTCCCACTCCTGAGCCCTGAGGTGATTTTTCACCACCCTTCATTGCTGCACCAGGGTGAATGGTATGGGCCAGATTTTCATCACCGAGGCAGGTAGCTTGAGTTGGGAAATTTCCTGACTCAGCGGACTTGCCTTGGTTTAAAGGGTGCCATTGCGCTCAGTTTTCCCTCCAGGGATTCGGGGGCAGTCCACCGACCACAGAAGCAGATCGTAGGTGGCTATGGTAGCAGGCCTACCTCAGTTCCCTAGAACTTCGTTCCAGATTTGTAGAAACCGTTAAGACCTCGACACCTCACACCTCCTCACACCCCCACCCACTCCCCATGCCCCCTCCATGCCACCTCTGTAGTCACTCACCCAGCATCTGCTATGGGCAGACTAAGAGCCATGTGGAGATGAAAAACGATGTACAATCCAACAGATCTCTCACCCATATACACTTGATCCTGAAAGAAAAAAGCTCCCATTCATGAAACCCATTCAAAGATTTTAAATTCCCTCAAGTATTCAATCTGTTGTAAAACAAACACACTTCTATTCAGTGCACACATAGGGAAGTGGGGGCGGGGCCCACTCGCTGACGCATAAAATGACGCGCGGTGACGTCGGGCGGGCGTCCCGACGTCACCGCGCATCATCAGTTTGGCAGGCGCGCACCAGAGCCGGCTGGGTGCCCACCGAACTGTCAAAGGCCTATTAAGGCCATTTAAAACCTAACCAATTCAATTTAATGAGCTGCCCATCCAACCTTAAGATCCCAGGTGGCCTTCACGTTTTTCATGAAACCTCAGTCACGGGCGGGATGAGGTTTCATGAAGTGTTTTAAAATTTAATTAAAATTTATACATTTATTCTTTGACATGTCCCAGCCCATGTGATAGTGTCACATGAGGGGACATGTTTTAAAAGTGTTAAAAACCTTTATTTACAACTTTAGCACTGAAACAAATCTTCCTGTGGCACCTCCGTGCCCCGGGGAGATCTCTGCGCTCTTTTGCATGCATGCGCGAAAGAGCGCAGGGAACCCCTCAGGGAATCCGGCCCCGCCCGCACAGGGAGTGCTCAGCGCTTCCGGGCTAGTGTCATGCTGGGCGGGCCTTAATTGGCCTGCCCACGTAAAATGGCGGCAAATCCCCGATTGGGGGCGCTGATTAGGTTCGTGCCCGCCCACGCCCCCGCCCCCGCCCGCCTCCGCACAACCCCCCCCGACTTGGGGAGCTTTCTGGCCATAGAGACAGATAATCCATTCATAGCCTCTTTAAACTATCAATCAAAATGTGTACGTCCCCCCACCACAGAGATAAGTGCTTTTGTTGCTAGTGAGACTCAGCCAAGCATTCATAATGACCATGGCTGCAATAACAGCTCTTAGGAAATGTACTCTATTGAAACTGCAGGAACAGATGGTAATGGTGTTCCCTAGCTTATGTTGGATTGCCTCTAAATCAAAGCAGTCCAGCAGAGGGATTTTTTTAAACTCTAACTGACAACTTCAGCCTTTTATTTTTTGTTTTGTTTTTAAAGAGCTGAGGAATTAAATAACTTCAGATCATGACACTCAAGCAAACTTTATCTGCCCTTCAAGAGTGTTTACATGTACTCCATAAATTTGTGACTCCCACACTGCTGGCCCTTGAAACAGCGAAAATGGGGTCAGTTTGTACTCAGTGCTAATTTCAAAAGGCTCTGGTCAATCCAGGTTTCCCACCTGTGTAGGTAATACACCCCTGCCACCCCCTCCAAATGCCCGACTCCATGAAAATCCAGCGCAATGACCTTCACCCCTTACTGCTGTCACCTTGATGCTGAGAAAAGATCACAGGCTACGTTTTTGTCCGTATCCCAGGAACTGACTTCTAGTTCCTGAAAATGTTTACTACCTTCTTTAGCAAGCTGGTGTTTTATGGAATTTAAAGCCAGCTCCCTAGTGATGGCCAGGAACTTGCCTGTAGACCTTGTCTTGCAAAAGTGGATTGTCACTAATTGCTTTTCTGGCATACAGCTTCTATTGCAGTCGGAGCTCATTAAGTATTTTAAATAAGTAGAGCAGGTTTCTTAGCTTAATGCCAGGAAAGCAATCATGGAAAACAGGCTTTGCTTTCCTTCTCTCCCTCCCCCTTAAATGTTTTTTTTTTCATATCGCAGGCCCCTGAAGGATTGTCACATCCCAGTTTCCGACACTACATTCCTTCCCTGGTATGTCCGTTTGACTACTGGGCTTAGCTTACAAGCTTTGGCCTCCCCTACCCTTATCCACTCTTCCAAGCCCTACCACCCACCTCTCGGTTGCTGCAAGGTCCCTAACACAACGATAATCCCAGACAACACAATCCCCCTTCCACAGTTCCCATCCCACCACAAATACTACTCCTAACTCTGTCCCCAGTACTTGTACAACCTGTTATCCTTATTTCAGTGATTATTTTTTACTTTCTTCTTTCTCACCACCACTTTGGAGGGGGCCCATTTTCACCAACCTGGCGACTAGTATACCTCACCTCTTTCAATGTACCATTAAAACGCAAAGTACTTTCTGAGCCGGGTAAGTGGCCCATGCCCCATTGACTTTGTTAGCCCTGTGTTGGGTTGTCAGAGATTTAGCTCCTTAAGACCAATTAGAAATTCCCAGCGTTGGCACGTCCTGCTTTAATTGGGCTCCTGCCATTTTGGAGTGGGGAGTCATGGCAAATGCCCAGAGGAAGCCTGGAGTAGTCAGGGCTTATGTATATATACACAATTCAGTCTCTGGGGGGTGTTCCAGATGGAGATTCAATGCAGCCTTAAGGTGAAGCAGGGTGAGAGAATGTGAAATAATTGGACCAGGGCACCACATGTCATTCAGTTCTCAATTTGAAATCATTCATCTTGTTCTTATTTTTATATAATACTTTGAATTTATATTATTATTATAGTTTCATTGGAAATAATCCAATTAGTGTGTGCAAATATTGGTTATCAGCCTTTCTCTCTGCATTATGCATGTTTTTCTCTTTCCCATTGCCTCTTTGGCGTTTTCAACTAGAATTTATTGGCCTTGAAAATTGACATTGCGCACATAAAGAAAATCACTCAATCTCTCTTTTCTCTTGCCTCTCCTCTCTCTCTCTCTACTTTCTCTCACATCACCTTCCTCCCTGCCCCCCATCTGCAACCCACCTCCCTCTGCTTTTATATGATTATTAAAATCTACTAGTTGATTTCCTAGGACGTTGTACACATGGGCCTAGATTTTCATCCGCGCGCCGGGTGTGCAGAGTGGGGAGAATTTCCAGCTTTGCGAACCCGACTTCTAAAAATGTCTGACTGAACGTCCGATCTTCGGTCCGGGGTGGCAGTGTTCCCTGGGTATCAGGCCAGGCGACCCCAGAACATGTGCGGAGGATGTCGGGGACAGAGGCAGGCTGAGTGGAAGGCCTACCTCAATACTCCAGCACTGTCTGTATTGAAGATTAATAAGAAAACAGAAAAACATAACACAGCACTCCAGGCCTCACCCCTCACATCCCCAAACACTCCGCAAGCCCCATCATGCCAACCCATGTCATCTCATGCCCTCTGTCCACTCCCTATGGCCCCTCATACCCTCCATGCCAATCTATGTCCCTCTTCCCACCCTTCCATGGCCCTTTATAGCCCCTAATGGCCACTTTTGGCCCTCTGCCCTCCCCCATAGCCTTTCATAGCCACCATGCCAACATAGTGCCAATTCATCCCAACCCATGCCTCCAACCACTACCTTTTGTCCTTACACCCACCATGCCAGCCCACCGAGTATTCACTCATGCTGGGATTTAACAAAATAAAGTTCCAAGTGTCTATTGCAGGCTTTATTTTTTAAAAAGTACTCTCATTCATAAAAACCTGTGTTCTATATTTGCATTTCTTCAAATATGTTATCCCTTACAGCAACAAACATGTCATTCAATTACATAATCCCTAAGCATTGGAACCCATAGTCCCACTTCAAAGAGTCCTTAATCACTTGGAGCTGCCAATCAAACTATGAAATGGCAAGCACCCTATTGTGATATTGGACCACTGTGAAATCAGCCTTGCAGTATTAAACCAGTAATGGAAGTACTAAGGCTCATGTCAACAGAGTGAAATAGCAGGCAATCAATTTTTTACACTCCAGAGAGTTTTTTTCCCCCAAAGAGTTGGGGGGGAGCGGTGGCACAGTGGTATTGTCACTGGACTAGTAATCCAGATTCCCAGGGTAATGCTCTGGGGACCTGGGTTTGAATCCCACCATGGCAGATGGTGGAATTTGAATTCAATAAAAATCTGGAATTAAAAATCTAATGATGACCATGAAACAATTGTCGATTATTGTTAAAACCCATCTGGTTCACTCATGTCCTTTAGTGACTCCAGATCCACAGCAATATGGTTGACTCTAGCAAGGCACTCTGTTTAACCACCACCTTCTCAAGGGGAAATTAGGGATGGATAATAAATGCTGGCCTAGCCAGTGATGCCCACATACCATGAATGAATTAAAAAAAGTTAAAGAGCATGAGGTTTAAATGCCTTGACAGCTCCCTTTGATAATTCATCTTGACACTTTTGACAGTTGTTTTTGACAGTTCCAATGAACTTCACAGTTCCAATGAGTTTATGCCCTTTTTACGCACATTCATGTCTACTTTAAGAAATGCCAAAGGGCACTTGACCTCCACCAAAGATGTTCTGGGAACATATCCAGAGGAGTATCTTACCTCTCCAAAAGGGTATTCAAATGAATCCACAAAGTTTAGATCTTCTCCTATCAGGTCTAATCTGCCCATGTCGGGTTTCAGACACCTCTTACACCAAAACCACACATGGGGGGAGGGAGCTGTTGATTCCTGTGGGCAACCACCTCTGCAAAATGCACATGTGCAAATCCCGATCTGGGCCCAATCCAGACCCTGCAAAAATGGTAAGTGCCATATCTGGGGGTGGGACTTCTGGATTCGGGCCTCTTCATCGTGGCAAAAATCTAGGCCATGGAGTAAAGATGAACCACTGTTTGTAGGTCAGTGAAAGGTAGAGGGCAGAAAATATTTAAGCCAGGGCTGAAGCAAAACTGTGAAGGTAGGATCTAGAGCAGGGCAAACGGAAAATGTGCAGCAGAGTAGGGCAGGATTGGTTTGGTAGAGTGGGGATAGAGGCTGGTGGGCGAAACAGGGAAACTTACAGCAGGCCTTGGTGTACAGAGGTTGGTGGAGGGATGGTGTAAAGTATAGTTAGTTAGAATTCTACAAGGATGGAGGGTCTGGAAAATCGGAGGTCACCAGAGTATGTCAGAGGCTAAACAGCTGTCATAGGAAAAATGCTGGAATATATTATTATGGAGGTTATAGCGGAGTACTTAGAAAATCTTAGTGCAATCAGGCAAAGTCAACATAGTTTTGTGAAAGGGAAATCATGGGGAGAATTTTCTCCCCATCATGTGGGCTGGGTGGGAGCGGGTGCAGGTGGGCGCGCAGCCAATCACCACCCGTGATCGGCTGCGCGCCGCCATTTTTACTTGGGCGGGCCAATTAAAGCCCACCCAGCGCGACGCATACCCAGAAGCGCTCAGCGCTACCTTTGCCAACGGGGAGAGGAGGGAGAGTCGGGGCCTGTGCTCTTTTGTGCATGTGTGTGAAAGAGCGCAGAAATCTCTCTGAGGCACGGAGCTGCCTCAGGGAGATTAATTCCATATTTAAAATTTGAAATAAAGAGAAAAAAAAATTATTTACACATGTCCCCTCATGTAACGGTGTCAGGTGAGCTGGGACATGTTTATGTATTTCAATAGAAATTTTAATTTAATTTACAAACCCTTCATGAAACCTCATCCCTCCCGTGGATGAGGTTTCATGATAAATGCGAAGGCCGCCTGGGCTCTTCGCCTGCCCGCCAACCTTAAGGTTGGACAGGCAGCCCTGTTAATTGCTTCAGTTGGTTGTTAAATGGCCTTAATAGGCCTTTGACAGCTCGGCAAGCACGCAGCTTACTCTGGTGTGCGCCCACTGAACTGAAGATCGGAATGACGTGCTGTGACTTCAGGAAGCACGCCCGACGTCACCGCGTGTCATTTTATGCATCGGCGAGCGGGGCCCGCCCCCGCATGTCGATCAGAAGATTCAGGCCCATGTTTCACTAATTTATTAGAGTTCTTTGAGGAAGTAGCAAAAAGGGGAACCTGTTGATGTGGTATACTTAGATTTCCAGAAGGCATTTGACAAAGTGCCACATCAAAGGTTACTACACAAAAAAAAAGCTCATGATGTCAGGGGGTAACATATTAGCATGGATTGAGGATTGGTTAACTAACAGGAAATAGAGAGTGGCCATAAATGGGTCATTTTCAGGTTGGCGAGATGTAATGAGTGCTCTGGGGCCTGAACTATTTACAACCTATATCAATGACTCTGATGATGGGATCAAATGTATGGTTGCTAAATTTAGTGATGACACAGAGATAGGAAGGAAAGTAAGTTGTGAAGAGGGCATAAGGAGGCTGCAAAGGGATATGGATAAGTTAAGTGAATGGGCAAAAATCTGGTAGATGGAGTATAATGTGAGAAAATATGAACTTGTCAACTTTGACAGGAAGGATAAAAAGCATATTATTCAAATGGGGAGAGATTGTAGAACTTAAGTACAGAGGAAACTCTGTGTCCTGGCACATGAATCTCAAGGGGCAGAATTTTATGGCAGCGGGATTTTATGTTCCCGCTGAAGTCAATGGGGTTTATAATGGCTCGCCGCATTTTACGACCCCGTCCTCACCGAAACAGGGCTGTAAAATTCTGCCCAAGAGGTTGGTATGCAGGTACAGTAAGTGATTAAGAAGTCAAATGGAGTGTTGTTTGTTGCAAGGGGAATGGAATATGGAAGTAGGGATGTTCTGTTGAAGGGTCATGTGGACTCGAAACGTCGACTCTTTTCTTCTCCACCGATGCTGCCAGACCTGCTGAGTTTTTCCAGGTAATTCTGTTTCTGTTATGTTCTGCTCCAGTTGTACAGCGTATTGGTGAGATCGCATCTCGAGTGTTGTGTACAGTTTTGGTCGTCTTCTTTAAGAAAGGACATAATTGCATTAGAAGCAATCAGAGAAGGTTCACTCAACTGATTTCTGGAATGAGCGGGTTATCCTATGAGGAAAGGTTAGACAGGTTGGGCCTGTGTCTATCGGAGTCTAGAAAAATGTGAGGTGATCTTATTGAAACATATAAGATCCTGAGGGACTTGACAGAGTGGATGCAGAAAGGATGTTTCTTCTTGTGGGAGAGATTGAAACAAGGGGACACAATTTAAGAATATGGAGTCACCTATTTAAGATGGAGATGAGGAGAAAGTTTTTTCTCTCAGAGGGTTGAAAGTCTGTGGAACTCTCTTTCCCAGAGAGTGGTGGAGGTAGGGTCATTGAATATTTTTAAGGCTGAATTAAATAGCTTCTTGATTGACAAGAGGGTCATAGGGTTATGGGCATTGGAAGGAATGTAGAGTTGAGGCCACAATCAGATCAGCCTTGATCTTATTGAATGGTGGAGCAGGCTCAAAAGGCCAATTGGCCTACTCCTGCTTCTAATTCATATGTTTGTACATTTGTAGGTTTGTAAAGCATGTGGCAGCACTGTTGGAATGACTGGGATGGGGAAAGGTTGTAGGTAGAGCAGGGAAGGTGTCCCAAGGAGAGGAGGATGAATGGTCAGGGGAGAGTACAGAAGAGGGGGAAGGGAAAAAGAGATGGAAAGAACAGGAAAGCAACAAGGAGAGGGGAGTAGGACAAAACGAGGTAGCCGAAAATAAAAATGAAATTGAAAGAACTGATTAAATGAAAACGGGTGATTCATCAAAGCAACCTTACACAAAATGTGGAAAAACACAATAAATAATGAAATTAAGGAAAGTTGATTATGGTGGGGATAAAAGAATAAAATAAATTGGGGAGAAAGTTAGCAATGAAATTGAAGTATGGCGCGAATAGATTAAAAGGGTCTTTATGCATTAGCAATATTAATTAAATAAACATCCATGCTTCTGTCAACAAAATTAATTAAAGATAACAGATTCTCTGGGGGAAATTAATTAAAGATCGGACCTTCTCTGGGGAACTTAATTAATTAAAATAAGAGATTCTCTGGGGGAAATTAATTAAAGATCGGGGATTCACTAGGGAAGGTTAAATACAAGGCCGTCAATCGGCTCATTGGCAAGCGTAGGGGAAGGCAGTGCTGGCAATCAGCTTTTTCCTCTGATTATGGAAGATTGGCCAAGAATGATGCATTACGGGTAATGCCAGACCAGCAAGGCATGTGGGATGGGAGAGGAGGTTCATCAGCAGGGGGAGATCATCAGCCAGCGGTGGCAAACAAAATGGCTCAGTCACTGGAGTAACCACTTGACAATGCTGGGGGCAGCAGCAGCAGCAACACCACGACCATTAATTAGGAGAGGTTGGTGAGTGGGAGGCATAAGAAGCTGAACCCATGTAATTCATCAAAAACAGGAGCCGGGTACACAAAAACAACTGATTTTACTGCTCCCTAAGGCAAGGTGCCTTTGACTTTACCGTTTTTTTAATAAAAACAGAGTGCTGGAAAGACTCAGCAGCCCTGGAGGCATCTGTGGGCAGATAAACAGAGTTAACGTTTTGAGTCCAATATGACTCTTCTTTGGAACTGACTCAGTAACTGACCCATGTGAATATGTTACCCTCTACACTATGAGCTCTTATTTTATGAAGCAACCTTTAATGTGGCATCTTATCGAATGCCTTTTGGAAATCCAAGTACATCACACCCGCAGGTTCCCTTTTACCCACCTTGCTTATTACTTCCTCAAAAAACTTTAATAAATCAGTCAAGCAATATTTTCCTTTCACAAAAGCATGTTGACTCTGCCTGGTTTAATTATGATTTTCTAAATGTCCTGCTATTACCTCCTTAATAATGGATTCTAGAATTTACCCTATGATGGACAGATGTTAGGCTAACTGACCTATAGTTTCCTGCTTTCTGTCTCTCTCTTTTCTTAAATAGAGGTCACATTTGCAATTTTCCAATTCGCTGGGACCTTTGCAGGATCTAGGAAATTTTGGAAGATCACAACCAATGCATCTACTATCTCTTCAACCACTTGTTTTAAGACCCTGGAATGGAAGCCATCAGGTCCAGGGGATTTGTCAGCCTTTCATTCTAATAGTTTTCCCAGCATCCTTTCCATTGTGTTGTGATTGTTTTAAGATCCTCCCTCCCTTTTACCTCTTGATTTTCAACTATTTTTGGTATGTTTTTGTGTCTTCTACAGGGAAGGCAGACACAAAATACCTGTTCAATGTTTCCGCCGTCTCCTTGTTTCCCATTATTAATTACCAGTCTTGCCCTCTAAGAGACCAACACTCACTTTGGTTACACTTTTCCTTTTTAAACACTTATAGAAATTCCTACTCTGTGTTTTTATATTTTTAGCTAGCTTTCTCTCAAACTCCAATTTTCCTTCCAATTTAATACTGTCCTTAACTTCCTTAGTTATCCATGGATGGGGCATTTTTCTCAGAGTTTTTCCTTCCTAATGGAATATACCTTTGCTGAGAGTTATGAAATATCTCCTTAAATATTTGCCACTGCTCCTCTACTGTCCTATCTTTTAACCTATTTTCTCAGTTCACTTTAGCCAACTCTTTCTTCATACTCTTATAATTGCCTTTATTTAAGTTTAAGACACTAGTCTTATGGCCACACTTGTCACCCTCAAACTGAATGTGAAATTCTGTCATTTTATGATCACTGTTGCCTAAGGGCTCCTTTACTGTGAGGTTATTAATTAATCAAAAAGACATTCTGCCTACTACACAAATGAGTAATGTGGTATATGAATTTCAGTGCCAGTGTGATGCCAGGTGGCCATATGTCCCAATGACTGGTGGATCATTTCAAACAGCATATCCGTTCAGCTGTTCGCAATAGGCAGGGTACTGACCATAGTCAACCAGCCCATTCTTGCAAAACTCACAACATAATGTTTAACATTAGACATGATTTTATGATTGGACAGCATTGCTGAACAATCCCGAATGTCAGGAAGATATAGTAATTTTCATAATGTTATTGGAATTTATTGTAGAGCAATAGTGAGGTCTGTTTGTATGTGTGTTAATTGAATTAAAGGGAGCTGGTCTGAAGGTTTTGATGTGTCAGAAGGTAAGCTAGATTTGAAATGTAGGTAAACATGGGTGAAGTTTTAGAATGCGGGATGTAAAGGGAACATCTGCATTTTTAAATAAACCAAACTACTTTGAATTCAAAAGAGGGCGTGAAATGTTTCACTTAGCCAGGAGAAGTTAAGAAAGAGTGTGTTTATTTTCCCCAGACATTACTGATAAAATTGGCCCTGGGATAGATTTTTATTATTAAAGAGGTAAAGACACAGTGAAACAATGGGAATTTGCATTCAAAAGGGAAATCTATATAAAGGAGATGAGGCTGTGTGTAGAAAAGAAGGATTTTTAAGATCCAACAAGTGTGAAAAGCCTTTAGCCTCTAAACCTCAAACTTGCTGTCTGCAAGAACTGAAGTTAAGAAAACTCACTTTGAATGTGACTGTTCAGGGTATCATGTTACTTTGCCTGGGTCGTTGAAAACATATGTCTTTTACTGTTGCTATAACAGAAGTGTAACAGGGAGTTAGATTAATTGGAGAGCTAGGAGTTAGCATAGTAGTAATGTGTAAATCTATTTATGTGCTTAAAATAATTTTTTTCTATTTAATAAAGGTTTAATTTAATTTTATAAGAAATCTATAAAACTCGGTGGTCTTATTACTGCTGAATTCAAAGCATGCATCTCGAAATGTATACAAATTGCAAAACAGTTGTGACAGTTGTTTCAAATTTCCCTTTGGGATTTGAGCAGCTCAGCATTTACCATCAGCAGTGCCATAACATGGGTGTGCTAAGAATTACATTAACAATCAATTATCAGTCAGGCTTGCAATGTACACTTGCTAGAAGCTACATATATTCATACGCAGGAATCTGTTCTCTGCGGATCAAAAAAAAATGCCCAGGCATTGCACGTATTTTTGAATTAAACAAAAGCATGGGGGTCAGTAGTTCGCTGGTGCAATGCAAGGCAATGCCTTGACCAATCAGCGTCAACTTGCCAATCAATCAGCACCCTTTTCTCATGCAGTATAAATTGTTGTTCCCTTTGAAATTTGGCATTCTTGCATCTGCCCTGATGAATGCAAGGTGAAAAACTTCAGAAGCTTGTGATCTGTTTATTACAAGTATTTGGGAGTTGGTACACCATTGTACTATAAATGACAAAATGCTTTGTTTCTAAATTTAAATTATTTCAAAATCATAGTTTGTTAATTTATGTAACAAATTGTTCTTTTTAACTGAATTAGTAATTTCCTTTTTCCATTTACAGTCTTTACATGGTTGTCACATTTCTGAGAAGCCTGAACTCCCCCTTTTCTACACACCTATTGATCTCGTGGACATCAGTGTAGAGATGGCTGGCTTGAAGTTTCTGAATCCTTTCGGTTTGGCTAGTGCCCCTCCAACAACCAACACAGCAATGATTCGAAGAGCATTTGAGACAGGTTGGGCCTTTGCTCTGACAAAAACATTCTCTCTCGATAAGGTAAGATAATGCAAGACAGAAGAGTAGAAAGTCAGCCTCCAATTTACCTATGCGGCAGTCATTACATATATAGTTGTGCTAAAGTTTGATCATTCTTGATGGCACCGGACAATAGTTATAACTTATGTTAGGATTAGTCTTTTCAAATGTATTTTGCTTTTTATATTCTGAATATGTGGATATGAGCAATATCATAAACTATAAAACCCTGCACCCCAAGTTATTCAGGAATTTCCATTATTCCTAGTTCATAATATTAGCCTTGATTAACATTGGTTAGACCCTAGCTGGGGTATTGTGTTCAGCTCTGGGCACCATTTTAGGAAGGCTGCCAGGGCCTTGGAGAGGGTGCGGAAGTGATTTACTATAATGGTACCAAAGATAAATGGATTCAGTTATGCAGAGAGGCTGGAGAAGTTGAGGCTGTTCCCTTTAGAGCAGAGGTGATTAAGAGGAGATATGACAAGGTTGTTCAAAATTATGAATTATATTGATGGAGTAAATAAGGCGAAACTGCTTCTAGTGGCAGAAGGGTCAGTAACCAGAGGACACTGATGTAAGCTGATTGACAAAAAAAAAAATCAAAGGCAACATGTGAGAACTTTTTTTTTACATGTTATAATCTGTAATGCACTGCTTGAATGGGTGGTGGGAGCAGATTCAATAGTTAGATTCAAAAGAGAAGCAAACATTTACAGGACAATGGGAAAAGATCAGATTAGTTGGACTAAATGGATAGCTCTACCAAAGAGCTGGCACAGACAAGGTGGGCTGGATTTTACCCTGGGCTTTGGGACACCATGCCCACACACAGCAGGGGGCAGCTTAGTTGGCAGCAGAAAAGCCAGCGAGGCCACAAAATCGTTCCAAAACGGGTCCTTAAATATTAAAATGGTCTGCCTTCCTCGGTGGTGTGGGCAGCCAGCCTGGTTCCCCACCTGCCCAGGGGGGTGGGAATGCCTGAGGCAGCCACCCCAACGTGGTTCTCCCCTATTTTCCGAGCCCCCGAATCTCCAACTCCATATCCATGGGTCTGGGAGAATCCAGCCCAGTGGACCAAAGGGCCTCTTTTTGTGCTGTTTCATTGTACGATAATGTTAGGATGCTGTTACAGAAATAAAAACAGCAAAGCGTAGTCAGAAAGCACTGAGAGCTCAAAACGGATAATAAGAAGAGATTCTTTTCAGTTATTTTGATTCAGTTTCAGATATCAATGTCAGTTGGCTTACTGTATCAGCATCAATAATATTTTAAACTAAGCTTTTTAGATTTTTCATATTATTATGGGCAAGCTTTTATGTTTAGACATTCTCTGATCAGAAGGAGGAATAGTGACCAGAATTTTTTCACTCAGCATGCGGGCACGCGCCCAACACACTCGAGCGTAAAATAGCACACGATGATGTCGGGTGAGCGTCCTGACGTCATCATGCACTCACGCGATATTTCGCTCACCGGACGCATGTGGGTGCCGGAGCCATGCCCGCCATTAAAAGGCCAGTTAAGGCCACTAAAAAGTCAATTGATGCTGATTTTTCGTTGCCCGTGCGATGTCGCGCTCGTCACGCGGGCATAACGGACAGGCGGCCAGCCAGCAATTTCAAAAACCTCATCCACGGGCAGGATAAAAAGGGTCAGCAGCATTGCCAGTGGTGAGTAGTGAGGAGCTTGGTAGATAGTTTGCTGCTGGTGGGTTATTGGTATATGGCAGCGTCATCTCTGTTCGGGGCTTCAATCTTAGCATTTCCAGGCTTCATTTCAAGACTTGTTGATGTCTGCAAGGCCCCCGGAGGATTCAGACTGTGTGGACCCTTCCAGGTATCATACAGCCTTCTCTTACCCTGGTAGTAGGGATTGTGGCCTCTGCTGGTGGCACCTCCTCTGAGGAGGAAGAGAGGGCAGAAGGGAGAGGAGGCCAGGTGTCCCAGTGCAGCTTCCAGGGGAGCGACATGTGGGAGGACAGGCGCAGGCACAAGGGGCACAGGGCCAGCAGGCAGTCCAATGTGGGAGGGGCTGCAGAATACGCCATACCCTGCTGCCAGGCGACAATGCAGCCATCTCAATATGTCTGAGGTGCAATGGAGAACTTGACCTCCATTTGTCAGATAATTGGGCCTGAGATCAACTCCGACTGTGTGGGTGGACTGCCCATGCCAGTGGCTCTGAAGGTCACAGTGGCCCTCAACTTCTATGCCTCCGGCTCTTTCCAGGGGTCAGTGGGGGATCTTTGTGGAGTGTCCCAATCAGCTGGCCACAGTTGTGTCAAGCTGGTAACAGAAGCTCTGTTCAGGTGGGTACTGACCTTCATTCTTTACCGTAAGGATGAGGCCAGCTAGGCTGAGTGAGCCAGATTTGCCCCCGGGTCCAGGGTGCCATCCACTGCGCACATGAGGACATCAAGGCGCCAGCGGGTCAGCCGGGTACCTTCGTCAACAGGAAGGGATTCCACTCCATGAACGTGCAGATAAGATGCATATTTTGCAAGTCTGTGCAAGGTACCCTGGCAGCTCCCATGACACGTACATCCTGAGACACTCCCAGGTGCTGATGCTCTTCAGTGCTCCAGCCCGACTGCTGGGTTACAAGAGCTGTCCCTTGAAGGTGTGACCCACGATACCTCCCCGCCACCCAAGAACAGAGTCAGAGCAGTATTACAATAGGAGCCATGCCTCCACAAGGGCGGTGATAGAGAGGACCATAGGTCTTCTGAAGATGCGCTTCCGATGCCTGAACCATTCAGGGGGAGCACTACAATATCACCAGAGCGGGTGTCACTGATAGTGGTTGCATACTGCCCTCTCCACAATCTGGCAGTAGCAAGGGGGGACCCACTGGAGGAAGAGGATCTTGACGCAGCTACACAAGGCACAGACGATGAATCCGGTGGTGAATCAGAAGAGAAGCACGACGAGGAGAATGCTTAGGGTGTGGAGGCAGACCTCAGTAACCTCAAGGGAGGCAGGGACACCAGGGACACCTTGATCCAACGCTCCTTCAACGAGGCTGCCAAAAATCTCCTTCCACCTCATGTCAGGGCTGCCGCCTCTATCCTGGATGTCTGAAATGACCCTTTGATTTGCACCCAAAGTCCACACAATGCCTGTGCAATAAAGTGTCAGCCACTCACGTCCAGCATTACATACTGGCGTACCCTGCATCAGAAAGAAAAAATGTGAAGTATATTCAGGCCATCAGAACCAAAGCAAATTTAATGTTATTATCACATTGAAAGCAGAATGACTGGTGTTGATGTCCACACTAGCAGACATATAAACCAAACATAAATGAACAGAAAATCACCTGTGAACTGTCCCTCTTGTGCTCATGGTGCCTTTAGCTTACATTTCCAAGTGATATGTCTTGATGGCCTCCCCTTGCTGGCAGCAGCATTGGAGATAGCCTGCTGACTCTGCTGCCTTTTTGGCCATGATGAACTTGGCGGTTGTCTTCTGGCCAGTGGAGCCTGTGCTGGCCTCGGCTAGGAGCGAGTGGCCAGTGCCACGGCTGGCATCTCCCCAGTCATTGCAGCCTCATCAGATGTTACAGTCACTGGCGGAGGGGCGGAGGAGCTGCTGCTGTCATCCTCTGAGAGGAGCCCGCAGAGACAACGAGCAACTCGTGCACCAACGTGCGGTCGCTCTGGACCTCCCTGGTTGTCATTGATGGACACCTAGCTGGGATACTGAGTGTCTCATCCATCTCCCACACTGGCACTGACCACCTGAGGTCACTGTGAGGGCTTGCAGGTCCGAGCGCAACCCCAGGAACTCCTGATTCTGTTCCTGGAGCTGTCTCTCCATGAGAGTCACCACTCTCTCAATGGAGGAGGCAGTGCACTTGGTTATGAGGGTCAACGCAGTGCTCATGCTCTGCATGGACTCCTCCACAACAGAGACCATGGCACGCAGACTCTCATGGATCTCCCAGATCCTCCTGCATATCTCACTGGATATCCAGCATCTGCTGCCTAATGGGCGACTCCAGAGGTTCATCATCAGCCTTCGACTGAGCATCGTTCTGGTCCCCAACAGTCCTCCGACTGCCAGCTCCCTGGGCACTCTCTGCCTCTGCCTGCATCTCAAGCGAGTGTGAAGTGCCTCACCAATGTACAGCGATATTCTAGCCACCGACTTAATGCCCACCGAGGCACTGGTACCTTGCACTGGTGCCTGCTTCAGAGAGCAGGTGCGATGCAGGTGCAAATGCTGCCCGGTGGTCCTCCGGCATCAGGGGTGGCTCTTTGGAGTCCAGAGAGTGACTGCGTGCTGCTGAATTTAAGGGAGAACAAGGCCATGTCATTAGTTAAAGTCATCACTTTGTCACTGTGCATGCCAGGCACCCTGGTGAGACAATGGCGGCCTGCATCATGGTGCCCTCGTCTTTCAATGATCAATGGGGACTCCAGGTTTGAGGCTCCCATCAATGAAGAGACGACTCTAGAATGTTTGCACAATCTGAAACTCTCACCTCTGTGCGCTGCATTCTTACCTTAGTCTGGCATCCCTGCCTCTCCATGCCCGGTTGCACGGGGAACGTGAGAGCTCTCCAGCCCAAGGGTGTCCTGCTCGAACCTGGTGAGCAGCAGCAGGTTGGGTGGGCCTCCACCTGTCCATGACCTCTCCAATTGGTTATGGCTTGTCTTCTCCTGACAGAACAGAGGAGCTTTGATTAGTCCACTCCCTACCTGTAGCGCCATTGCAGCTTGGCCAACCCCAGCATAGGGCACATCCAAGTCGTGGCCCTTGAGCTGCAAGGCGCTCAGTCCAACCAGCCAGGGCTCACCCCTTTGGCCAGCTCCGGCATCACTGACAGTTGGCACTCCGACCTGAGCACCCCTGAAGTCCAAGGGGGGAAGGCCACACCTTAACACTTCTGCACACTGACCCATGCCAACACAATACTCACCCTTCCTGAGCGTAGCAGGTCATTGAACCTCTTTCGGCACTGCACCCATGTGTGTCACACCGCATCATGGCTGCTAACTAGTGCTGCCACCTCTTCCCCTGCCCTCTTTGTGAGGTGCGGTGGCCTCCTCTTCCCATCTCTGCCCCTCCTGGCAGCCACCTCTTCCAGCAGGACGGCGAGGCACTCATCCAAAAAGCGGAGTGGCCAAGTGCCCATCCAACCTGCCCTCCCGCCTGGCATCTCCAGCCGCACACGACTCCATTATTTGAATGTTGAAGGCGCAGAGGAGATGTTCTTCCATTGCAGCCTTCCAGGGGCTGCCTGGGCTGTGTTTTAAACTGGCTCCCGGCTTGCCATTGGACCGGCAGCCAACAGGCACCCACCACGCCTGCCCCTTCCCGACCAGCGAGGAGCTGCATTTCACGCTGGGCAGGCCCTAATTGTCTCGCCAGTGTGAAATCGCAGCCAGGGGTCAAATGCGAGCGGTGGGCCGTTTCCCGGCCACTCCCAGACCCGCTGACCCCACCCGCCCACCAACCTCAAAATTCTGGCCAGTGTTTCAGTGTTTTACATAGTGACAAATTTAGTTGTGACGATATAGATAGGGGTAAGATTCAAATTGCATTTGAAATGAACTTAGATAATCTATTTGGAAATTTGGGTAATCTTTTGGAACAATCTATGGTCTATGATTCTGTGATTCGATATCTTGCATTTTGCTTTGAAATATGCTTCCTAGCAAAAGCCAAGCAACTTTGGGACAATTTTCTTTTGCTGCCCATTTGTTAGGTTTCTGCAAAGAGAATGTTTCTGTTTCTTAGCACCAACATCACACTGCTAAGTATAAAAATATCATAAAAAGATAATTATCTATACGGCAAAAAGTGAGGGCTGGTTCAGCTTCTGGTTATGTTGGATCCCGCCCAATTCCGATCTTAACAAAGGTGGAATGGGAGGTGGGGAGGGACATGAGCTTTCAGGAGGTGGTTCAATTGCTGAAATCTTTTGAAGTGGCTTTTTGTGGCTCTATTTTAACAGTGTATCTGTTTTTAACCCACACCAGCCAGTTCCCTGGATCTCAGGAAACCTGGCAGGTAAAAGGCAGTGTGAAGGACTTGACCCATAAGTTGAGCGCCTTTACAGCGATGCATATGGCCAGGAGGAACAGGAGTGTTTTCTCCAGTCCCAACAAACTGCCTGGTAAATTCCCCACAACATTGCTTGCCTGGACCACCATCTTGGCCCTGCCGATTACCGTCTCACTTACCCCCACAACCAAAGTGTCGTTCCCCCTGACCACCATCTCACTCCTCCTGACCGCCATCTTGTTCCACCAACCACCATCTCGCTCACCCTAATATCTATCCTCACACCCCAACTAGACCCCAGACCCCCAGCTCCCTGTGCCCGTTCCTCAATTTCTCCCAGCTTCCTTGCCTGTTCCTCCGCTGAATCAACCTGCTCCAGACAGGCAGTCAGCCCTATCCATCAGGCTGGTTGTCAGGTGGGAAACCTGGGGAAAGCATTTAAAATATATCCTTGTTCTGCAAACCCGGTCCAGTTTCCATGGTAACATAGTGAGCCTGCAAAAGTCTTTAAAATGTTTTTTCTACAATTTGGTGATAAACATTTTTTTTTTTGAAAAGAGGTAAGCAATTTCAAATCCAAGCCTGTTTCTGTGTTTCATCTGGTTGAAAATAGCTTAAGAAGGTAATTTTTAAAAAAAAAATCCATTCATAAGGCAAAACGATCATGTGGAGCTGTCACCCAAGTTCCCTACATGTGATCCCATCTGATGAAGCTCTGTGCCAGCTGTGTAATGTCAAAAAATTACTACTTATACATAAAGGGAGTTGTTGTTGACCTGTTTGTTTTAAATGCTTTGACAACATTGTTGAAATAGCATGCGTAGAAGTTTTATATGATAGCATTAGCAGCATAATTTCGCCCCTGAAAGTTTTAAATAATTCAGGTTGAGGGGGGAAAACATTCAAAATGTCTTGTGTCAGATGAAACGAGTTGGGCAGAGCCAGTGATGGATCAGATTATTCATTGTGTGTGAAATGAATGGTTTAATTGAATAGGTTAAGTGGCCAAGTCTTATTCAAGATTTTCTTTTAATTCTTAAATTAGGCTATTGAGCAGTGAGATATTTTTTCCCTAATCAGCTAGAATGTACAGGTCAAGATGCTGCAGAGAAGATTGCAAAATATGAAAAAAAAATGATTAAGATGGGGCATTTGGTCTTTCAACTCTGCCCTATCTGAACATGGGGAAGCCCATGTTCTTCATCTAATCAACCCTCACTCTCACAATCTCTTGGGAGGGACACAAAACCTGAGAACAAACAATTTAGGCTATTTTAGAAGAAACAGTGGAATTCATGTCCAATACCCAAAGCCAATCAAACAAGTACCAGGGGACCATAGTAACTCATGCATATGACTTGAATCATAGAATAGTTTTTTTAAAATTTGTTCATGGGATGTGGGCATCATTGGCTAGGCCAGCATTTATTGCCTGCCCCTAATTGCCCTTGTTCAGAGGGCATTTAAGAGTCAACCACATTGCTGTGAGCCTGGAGTCACATGTAGGCCAGACCAGGTAAGGATGGCAGATTTCCTTCCCTAAAGGACATGAGTGAACCAGATGGGGTTTTACGACAATCGGCAATGATTTTGAGGTCTTTTAATTCCAGGTTTTGATTGAATTCAATTCACTGTCTGCCATGGTGGGATTCAAACCCAGATCCCCAGAGACTTATCCTGGGTCTCTGGAATGCTAGTCTAGTGATAATACCACTCTGCCACTAAGTTACCCACTGCACTCAGCAACTTGCATTTAATAATACAGGGAAATTAATTACTTAAATAATATCCACATTTACTCACTTTTTCATTTAGTCCAAAAAATCATTCCACTATACAGTACATGCTTTCCAGCACCACCAGATCCCCATTAGTTCTTAATTAATTTTAATCTCAGGGTCTAAACACTCCCACTCCACCCCCTGCCCTTTCCCTCCAATGTCTGGCCTTGTGCCCTGCTGAATTCCAGGCCTCACTGAAGCTACAGGACCCGCTGACCTCTCTTTCTCGGGCCTGCTGACCTCTCTCTCTTGGGCCCAACATCCCCTCTCTCAGGCCCACCGACCTCTCTCTCTCTCTCTCAGGCCCTCCGAGCTCTCTCTCAGGCCCACCAACCTCTCTCACTCAGGCCCGGCGATCTCTTGCTCAGGCCTGCCAACCTCTCTCTTGAATACCACCACCCCTCACCCCACCCCACCCACCACTCCAGACTTCCCAAATACTTACCTGCGGCGATCCTCGCTGCTCCTGTGCCAGCTTCACAACCAGAGAACATCGGCCACAAGATGTCACTTCCGGTTTTTGGCCGGCCCTGTAAACGGAGATCGTCGGTTGGGGGGTGGGGGGGAAGGCAGAGAAGACCAGAGAGGGGCAAAGGGAGAGAGAGCGGCAAAGGGAGAGAGAGCAAAAGAGAGACAGGAAAAAGAGAGAGGAAAAGGGAGATGGGGGAAAGAAGGAGAAGGGAGGGAGAAAGAATGGGGAGGAGAAAAACAGGGAGGAGGGCAGGGGGGGCATGGGGAGGAGAAAGGGGGGGTGGGAGAAAGGGGGAGGGGCATAAGGGGGGAGGGGAAAGAGGGGAGGGGGAGACGAATAAGAGGGGCAGGGAGGGGAGTGATAGAAAGGGGAGTTGGGGGAGAGAGGAAGAGAACTGTTGCAATCTGAGGGAAGTGGGGCAAATGGGCCTTTTTCAGGTTTGCATTTACCTTGATAAGTCTAAAAGTCCAAAAGACTGAAAGACTTTCCTGCCGGGATTTTCCGGTCCTGCCAGCGGCGGGCCCCACCACTGCCAGTGCTAGAAAATCCCACCCTCCATTTCAGGCACCCAGGGCAGGATTTTTCCCACAAGCTTCAGGCTCCTGACATCAGTGTTAAATAGGGGCCAGAAGCCTGCATTGTGGGGATCGCTGTCCATGATTTTCCCTAAATCTTTAAAACCCATTTACTCTCTTTGACCAAGCTTTTGATCATATGACCTAATATTGCCTTATGTTGGCTCACCCTACCTGAAAAGTTTGACTTTTGAAAGTTTGCGGAGTGGGGTGAGGGAGGGAGGAAAGAAAATTTCCCTGGGGTGGGGTATAAATTGCTATCGGAGGGGGTGGCAGGTGGGGGAAAAATTGCTCAGTGGGTGTTGGTGGGGAAGTACATTGCTCCGGGGAGGTGGGTTGATGGGGAGGGAACAGCTGCCATCTGGGTGGGAAGAGGTTGGCTGCATTGAGGGGGGTGGCGGGCATGCTGGGCAGGTTGTGTTGGACGAGTTATAGGTTATAAAGAAAAGCATAAAAATACCTCATCAAAACAGGGTTTGCTTTTCCTAAAGTTAGCTCAGTTTTCTGACGTTTGAAGCCATCGAAATTCAGAAATATGGAAAATAAACTTACTGATCGTTTTTGGTGTCTGAATAAGTGATGCTGCTAATCGCAAATGTTTGGGGCAGTTGATGATGTTGATGTCAGTTACGATACTTGTAATGTTGAATGATAGCGAAGTGATTGGTTTTGATTGCAACTGATGTTAAACGATAGCTAAATGACTGCTTTTGAGCACATTTGGTATCAAATGAATGCAAATGATTGCTGTTAAACGCAAATGACGTCAAATTTTTCAGGGAGGGCAATAGGGGGCGAATTAAAGTTTTATATAGGTTTAGCATAAATTCCGATTTTTCAGCTGTATGGCCTAGATTTTCGCAATGATGGAGAGCCTCTCCACCGTTGTGAAAATCTTGGAAAAGGCTGAAAGTCCGAAATCCTGCCACCCATCACGGCACCTACAATTTTTGCGGGGGCGGTAATGGGCCCGCGTCAGGATTTGCACTTCTGTGTTTCACCGTGGCATTTCCCCGTATATATCAGCAGGTGACTCTACTTACATCTGATTTTGGTGACGCAGGCGTGTGGAACATGATTCTGCATCGCCAACCTCCTCACCTTCTTTCTGATCAAAAACAAGTGGGCTATAGTAAGCTCTATAACATGGTATCCTTTAACTCTCAAAATGTTTATTAAAGTCCCAAGGGAAAGATTATTTAACAAATTCAAAGCTATGGGGGTTCAGGGGTGGGGGGTGGAGTGCAAAGGGAGGCAGTAGTGTAGCGGTAATGTCACTGGACTTATAAACAAGAGGCCCAGGCTAATGCTCTGAGGACACGGGATCAATCTCACCATGGCAACTGGGGGAATTTAAAATTCAATTAATAAATCTGGAATGGTGGCCAACAAACCATTGTCAATTGTCGTAGAAACCTATCTGGTTCACTAATGCCTTTTTGGGGAAGGAAATCTGCTGCCCTTACCTTACCTAGTCTGGGCTACATTTAACTCCAGGCTCCGAGCAATGTGGTTGACTCTTAAATGCCACCTTAAATGGCCTAGAAAGCCACTCCGTTGTATCAAACTGCTGCAAAGTCTACAAAAAGGAATGAAAGCAGACAGACCCATCAAGCATTGACCTAGGCACCGGAAATGACAATGGCTAACCCAGCCCTGCAAAGTCCTCCTTTCTAACATCTAGGAACTTAAGCCAAAATTGGAGAGCTGACCCACAAAATCATACCTTACAGACAATGTCCCAGACACCATTATCCAACCTCTCTGTGTATGTCTCGTATCACCGGCAGGACAGACCTACCAGAGGTGGTGGCACAGTGGTATGGACTGATTCTGGGAATCATATGAGCAAGGAGCAGGAGTAAACCATTTGGCCCTTGAGCCTGCTCCGCCGTTCAATAAGATCATGGCTGATCTGATAGTAACCTCAAATCTGCATCCCGCCCACCCCCAATAACCTATCACCCCCTTGCTTACCAAGAATCTATCCACTTCTGCCTTAAAAATATTCAAAGTCTCTGCTTCCACCACTTTATCAGGAAGAGAGTTCCAATGACTCATAACCCTCTGAGTGAAAAAATTTCGTCTCACCTTCGTTGTAAATGGGTGCCCCTTATTTTTAAACAGTGACCCCTAGTTCTAGATTCACCCACAAGAGGAAACATCCTCTCCACATCTACCCTCTCAAGTCTCCTCAGGATCTTATATGTTTCAATCAAGTCGTCTCTTACTCCTCTTAACACCAGTGGATACAAGCCTAGTCTGTCCAACCTTTCCTCATAGGCCATTCACCCGCCCGTTCCAGGTATTAGTCTGGTAAACCTCCTCTGAACTGCTTCCAACACATTTACATTCTTCGTTAAATAAGGTGACCAATATTGTACACAGTACTCCAGATGTGGTCTCACCAGTGCTCTTTATAACTGAAGCATAACCTCCCTACTTTTGTATTCAATTCCCATTGCAATTAATGATAACATTCTATTAGCTTTCCTAATTACTTGCTGTACCTGCATACTAGCCTTTTGCGATTCATGCACTAAGACACCCAGATCCCTCTGCACTTCAGAGCTCTGCAATCTCTCACCATTTAGATAATATGCTTCTCTTTTATTCTTCCTGCCAGAATGGACAATTTCACATTTTCCCTCATTATACTTTGCCCATCCACTTAACCTATCTGTATCTTTTTGTAACTTCCTTATGTCCTCTTCACAATTTACTTTCCTACCTATCTTTGTGTCATTGGCAAATTTGGCAACCATTCCTTCATCCAAATCATTTATAGAAATTGTAAACAGTTGAGGTCCCAGTACTGATCCCTGTGGCACACCCCTTATTACATCTCTCCAACCTGAAAAAGATCCATTTATGCCTACTTTCTGCTTCCTGTTAGCCAGCCAACCTTATATCCATGCCAATATGGTACCCCTGTACCATGAGCTTTTATTTTCCATAATAACCTTTCATGTGGCACTTTATCTAATGCCTTCTGGAAATCTAACTACAGTACATCCACCGGTTCCCCTTTATCTACAGCACATGTTACTCCCTCAAAGAAGTCTAATAAGTTGGTTAAATATGATTTCCTTTTCACAAAATCGTGTTGACTCTGCCTGATTACCTTGAACCTATCCAAGTGCCCTGCTATAACTTCTTTAATAATAGCTTCTAACATTTTCCCTATGACAGAAGTGGTGCTATTGAGCCATTCTCAGTGATGGACATTGAGAACCACACCCAGAATTACTTTGTGTCCTTGCCACCCGCAGTGCTTCTTCCAATTGGTGTTCAACATGGAGGAGTACTGATTCATCAGCTGAGGGGGTGGGGGCAGTGGTGGGGAATGGTGGTGGCGTTGGCGGTAGGTGGTAATCTGCAGGAAGTTGCCTTGCCCATGTCTGACTTGATGCCATGAATGAAAGAAAGCTAGCCAGAAATATAAAAACAGGTAGTAGGTGTTCCTATAAATATTTAAAAAAGAAAAGAGTTAACAAATTGAGCATTGGTCCTATAGGCCAGCTAACTGGCCTGTAGTTCCCATTTTCCATCTCCCTCTCTTTTTGAATAGTGGAGTTATGTTTGCTATCTTCCAATCTAATGGGACTGTCCCCGAATTTGGGAGTTTTAGAAAATTAAAACCAATGCATCAACTATCTCACTAGCCACTTCTTTTAAGACCCTAGGATGGAGTCCATCAGGACCTGTGTACTTGTCAGCCCGCAGCTCCAACAATTTACTCAATACCACTTACTTCTATGGTGATTGTAATTTTCCTGAGTTCCTCCCTCACTTCCATTCCCTGATTTGTAGCTGCTTCTTGGATGTTACTTGTATTCTCTGTAGTAAAAGCTGATGTAAAAATCCTGTCCAATTCATCTGCCATCTCCTCATTTTCCATTATCAATTCTCCAGACTCACTTTCTATAGGACCAATGCTCACTTTGTTAACTCTTCTCTTTTTAAAATATTTATAGGAACACCTACTACTTGTTTTTATATTTCTGGCTAGCTTTCTTTCGTTCATGGCATCAAGTCAGACATAGGCAAGGAAGCCTCTTGCGGATCACCACCTACCGCCAACGCCACCACCTCCCCCACCCCCCACCCCCTCATCTGATGAATCAGTACTCCTCCATGTTGAACACCGATTGGAAGAAGCACTGAGGGTGGTAAGGACACAAAGTAACTCTGGATGTCGTTCTCAATGTCCACCACTGAGAATGGCTCAGTAGTGCCACTACTGGCCAAGCCCTCTGGAAATAAAATAACTGCTAGACTTGGTCTTTGGCAGGCGGTGAAGGAGGGTAAACCCACCTGACCTCGTCCTCACCAGTCTACTAGTCATAGATGCATCTGTCCATGACAGTATCAGTAGGAGTGACCACCGCCCAGCCCTGTGGAGATGAAGTCCCATCTGCCCATTGTGAATACTCTCCATTGTGTTGGTGGCACTACCACCGTACTAAATGGGATAGCTTTCGAACAGATCTAACAATGTAAAACTGGTCACCTATGAGGCGCTGAGGGCCATCAGCAGCAGCAGAATTGTATACAGCCACAACCTGTAACATCATGGCGTGGCATATCCCTCACTTTACCATTACGACCAGTCCAGGGGATCAACCCTGGTTCAATGAAGAGTGCAGGAGAGTATGCTAGGAGCAGCACCAGGTTTACCTAAAAATGAGGTGTCAACCTGGTGAAGCTACAACACAGGACAACTTGCATGCCAAATAGCAGAAGCAGCAAGCGATAGACAGAGCTAAGCGATCCCACAAACAAAGGATCAAATCCTTTGCCACACCCAGTCATGAATGGTGGTGGACAGTTAAACAACTCACTGGAGGAGGATGCTCCACAAATATCCCCATCCTCAAAGATGGAGGAGTCCAGCACATCAGTGCAGAAGATAAGACTGAAGCATTTGCAACCATCTTCAGCCAGATGTGCTGGGTGGATTATCCATCTCAGCCTCCTCCGGAGGTCCCCAGTATCACAGATGCCAGTCTTCAGCCAATTTGTTTCACTCCACGTGATGTTAAGAAATGACTGAAGGCACTGGATACTGCAAAGGCTATGGGCCGTGACAACATTCCGGCAATAGTACTGAAGAATTGTGCTCCAGAACTTGCCACGCCCCTAGCCAAGCTGTTCTAGTACAGCTACAACAGTGGCATCGATCTAGCAATGCGGAAAATTACCTGGGTATGTCCTGTCCACAAAAAGCAAGACAAATCCGACCCGAGCAATTAACGCCCCATCAGTCTGCTCTCGATCTTCAGTAAAGCGATGGAAGAGGTCACCAACGGTGCTATCAAGCGGCACTTGCTGAGCAATAACCTGCTCACAGACGCTCAGCTTGGGTTCCTCCAGGGCCACTTAGCTCCTGACCTCATTACAGCCTTGGTTCAAACATTTACAAAAAAGAGATGAATTCCAGAGGTGAGGTGAGAGTGACTGCCCTAAACATCAAGGCAGCATTTGACCAAGTGTGGCATAAAGGAGCCCTGGAGTCAGTGGGAATCAGGGGGAAAACTTTCCACTGGTTGGAGTCATACCTAGCACAAAGGAAGATTATTGTGGTTGTTGGAGGTCAATCATCTCAGTTCCAGGACATCACTGCAAGAGTTGCTCAGGGTAATGTCCTAGGCCTAACCATCTTCAGCTGCTTCATCAATGACCTTCCTCCATGATAAGGTCAGAAGTGGGGATGTTCGCTGATTGCATAATGTTGAGCACCATTCACGACTCCTCAGAAACTGAAGCAGTCTGTGTTCATATGCAGCAAGACTTGGAATACATTCAGGCTTGGGCTGATAAGCAGCAAGTAATACTTGCACCAGACACGTGCCAACCACATCTCCTTGACATTCAATAGTATTACCATCACTGAATCCCCCACTATCAACATGCTGGGGGTTACCATTGACCAGAAACAGAACTGGACCAGCCATGTAAATACTGTGGCTACAAGAGCAGCTCAGAGGCTGGGAATTCTGCAGATAGTAACTCAGCACCTGACTCCTCAAAGCTTGTTGACCATCTGCAAGGCACAAGTGGAGTGTGATGGAATAATCTTCACTTGCCTGGATGAGTGCAGCTCAAACAACATTCGAAGCCTCACACCATCCAAGACAAAGCAGCCTGCTTGATTGGCACCCCATCCATCACCTTAAGCACCCACTCCCTCCACCACCGATGCACAGTGGCAGCAGTGTGTACCATCTACAAGAAGCATTGCAGAAACTCACCAAGGCTCCTTCGACAGCACCTTCCAAACCTGCGACCACTACCACCTAGAAAGACAAGGGCAGCAGGTGTATGGGAACACCACCATCTTCGAGTTCTCCTCCAAGCCACAGTCTGCCCTGAGTTGGAACGTTATTGCCATTCCTTCGTTGTCACTGGATCAAAATCCTGGAACTCCCTCTTTTACAGCACCATGGGTGTACCTACACCACATGGGCTGCAGCAGTTCAAGAACGTGGCACACCACCACCTTCTCAAGGGCAATTAGGGATGAGCCTAGCCCACATCTCAGGAATGAATACATTAAAAGAAAATCAGAATAAACCTTGGGAATAGATAAGAAACTGGCTGAAGGGTAGGGAACAACAATTATTTTCTAGAGAAGCTATGTTGAAATGAGGGGACAAAACACAAGCGGACTAGATTATGACAAAGATTCTATGCTTCATTTATATAAAGCCTTGATTCGGCCTCACGTGGAGTACTGCACAGAAGCTCAGGAAGGTTATAGTGGCCTTGGCACAGCTTAGATTCTCCAAAATGAAACCGGGTCATAGAAGGTTAAGTTATTGGGACAGGTTGTATAAACACGGCTTGTATCCCCTTGAGTATAGCAGATTGTGTAGTGTTCCGATCAATAGCCTGTAGTTCAGCAGGATATCAGCTTCATCTGGGCAGAATCGAAGGAAATAGCACTATAGATTGAAGAAGTTTAAGTGTGACTGAGTTGTGCCTATAATCACTTGGCACTGGTGTATTGCACGATCTTCGATGCTGGTTCAGTAGTGCACTCTCCCAAAGCAGTCCTTGCCACAAAACTGGCCCCATCCCCAGGTCGCAATGGGGAGTTTCCACCTGTTGTGCCCGATCTTATGTGTTCATCACATTGCGCCCAGAATGTTGTGCGCACAGGCGCCTGCGGTCACTTGAATCCAGAGTTAATGACCTGACCTGCAGTCACAAGCAGTTTATTGAAGTTTGAAATAAAAACAGATAATGTTGGGAATACTCTTCAAGTCAGGCAGTTTCTGTGTAGAGAAAAACAGTTAATGTTTCAGGTCAGTGACCTTTCATCAGGACATTGAAGCTTGACCTGGGTCTCTTCCTCCTGGTGCTGCTGCAATTATTTTAAGTTCAGTTTAAATTAGTTTAAATTCAGTCAATTGATCTGCTGTTGATGCGTACAACCTGTCACCAGCAAGTAATTGAATTCACACAGGTATGTTCTAATCTTCTGCAGTAATTGGTTAATTGTAGACAGCAATGACCAGTCTGTTGAAGCCATTGAAAAGTAAGAACAGGAGCATTAAAATCAGTCAATTGGTCTGCCTTGCCCTAGCCTGCTTTAGATCAATCAGTTTAAGAAATTGAAGAATAATTATTTCCTTATTCCACACTTCTGGATTTATAGATGATTTTATGTTCAGGCTTATATTAATAAATTTACCCAGAAACTTCCGTGTAACTTCACCTTAGTAAAACCAATGCAGTGTCCAGCACATTCTGGGTGAATTTTGCTGATTGTACCTCCACACGAGGTGTGTAAAATGTTAGAAGCTTTGATGGGATAGATACAGAGAGACTATTTCCTCTGATGAGAGAATCAAGAAGGAGGGGACATAATTTTCAAATTAGAATTAGACCATTCAGAAGGAAAATCAAGAAGTTTTGTTTCCACACAGAGGATTGTGGAAATCTGTAATTCTCTGTCCCAAAAGGCTGTGGGTTGAAGCTTTCAGGACTGAGATCAGTAGATTTTTGTTAAGCCAATGAATGGAGCCAAGGTTGGTAAATAAGGTGATCTAATTGAATGACGGAACAGGCTTGAGCAGCTGAATGGCCTGCTCCCGTCCTACTGGTCTGAGGACTGAATGAGGTAACTCAGGCTCGGTGAAGTCTCTCACAAATTCTTACATAAATAATCTGGATTGAGAAACTCAGTAAAAAATTGTCATATTTTCAGATGAGGGGCAGTGGAATTGGAAGATACAGCTCAGGGATTTCAGAATGAGTTGGGCAAAACATGTAAATGGGTCCAGCAAAAACAGATGTAATTTAATTTATAAAGTTGCTACACATAGGAAGGAAAATTTGGCACGCATGTTTCATAAATAATTTTGGACTAGCTACTTTTGTAGTTGAAAGAGACTGAGGGCAGAATTGTCCCAGATTTGCACAAAATGCGGTAGCGGGCAGGAAAAAGGACGTTTTACCTGCTGGCTGCAATGGCGGGTTTTCACATCGCATTGTCCCATTACTGGCGCATCCCACCTCATTTATAATGCAATCCCCGGGAACACGCCTGATCACTGGGCGGCCTCTGATTCCCCTCCCTGCTGTCACCTCAGGCCTTCAGGATGCCTATTGGACGCAGTGGAAGGCTGCCGTGAAGTTCTCTACCCCCATTCTGGGCGACGACCAGCAAACAAGGTCACCAATCCAGCATGGGAGACAGTGGCAGCTGTAGTCAACGCCAATACCCTCGATAGAGGACAGCCACCCAATGCCGAAAGAGGATGAATGATCTCCTCCATTCCACCAGCGTCAGTCACTCTTCTCATCACTCTCAACTCACACACTCACGAACACATCACACATTCACAGGGATCTCACTCACTGCCAGTTCAAGGGACCTCACCATTCACTCTCTCACACGCACCTTCATCCTCCCTGCGGACTGTGTCTTTATCCCATCCATGGCACCACTCACCACCCACACATACCAGGGATCCTTCTCATCTTGTCTGGCAGGCATCCTGCTTACGCTCTCTCCATCTGGGCTTTATGCAGGACAAGCTGGCACACAACAAAAGGGAGAAGTTGCAGACTGGTGGAGGAATACCCACCATCAAGGTCCTCACAGACCTTGAAAATAGAGTCATCCAACTGGCCGGCGAGGATCTGGGCCATTCCTGTGCTGACAGTGAGGTTGGCGGTGCTCTACCAAATGAGGATCCAGCAGTGCAACATCCATCAGACAACCATGCTGTGACTTAATTCTCCTGTTCCGCAGTCCCCTGCCATGCACTAATTTTCTCTCCTTGCTATCGCAGGCAGGTTTGGGAAGCAGCCAAGAGGGTCCATGACCCAGGTCCTGACACAAGTCCCGAAGACACCTTGGAAGAAGAAACTGATGACACTGTCATTGAAGACCCGTCACAGTGCTCACCCACACCCTCTACAAATGCAGTGACACACACCTCAGTGGGACCTAGTTCTAGAGTAGCCTCGGGGTCACAATCTGGTGAGCACATCGCACCATCTGCAGAGGCCGGGATTTCCCAGGTTTCTAGAACTCAGAGGACTGCTGGAGGCTGGAAATCTGCTGAGTCAGAGGAGGAGCATCTGGGCTGGATCATAACTTAGTTGCTGGAGCTGCAAAGACAAGCTCGGGAACATTAGGAAGGGATGTCGGCTGCACTCCTCAGATTGCGAGGCACGTTGGAGGAGTCCATCCGCCTTCAGTCTGAGGGCTGGTGGCTGCCATGGAGACCTTGACCCAGTGTGTCGCTCCTGCAATGCTGCACAGGCTGAACTCCATCTCTGACGCCATAGTTGGCCTCCAAAAGGGTGTACCCGAGAGGGGTGTGTGGTAGCTCGATCTCACTGAAGCTTCCCCTTCTCCTCAAGGAGTCAGCCAGCGACCCTCGGGCACCCATAGGGAGGAGGATCAGCAGGTGCACGCCCCAGGGCCATCCACACAGGTGACTCCAGGAGCCTCCAGCCCATCCAAACCCCCTCTTGCTGTGACCCCAACAGCTCCAGCTCCATAAGCCAAGGAGAGTACCACTGCCACACAGCAGGGCCCAAAAGCAGGCTGGGGCCCTCCAGGCCTCAGCCCTCCAGAGGACACCCGCCACAGTCATCACAGACAGGGCGCCGCAGTCAGCAGGCTGCCTCCACCTCCACTGTGGATGTCCGGGGAGCACCAAGACGTAGGAACCAGTTGAGGAAGGTTAAGAAGATGCAGTTGCACAGCCTGGGTACGGGTGTTAATCACTTGTACTTAATGTTCACTATTTGTAAATAAACTCCCAAGAATGTCTCCCTGCATATGACTCCTTGTTATGATGAGCAGTGTTCATGTCACTCAGATGTGAAACCTTGGTTCCTGCACAAGATAAAGGCAGGTGTCTCAGTCCAGGGCCTCTTCCCTGTGCAGTGTGTAACCTTCAGACCAAAGTGATGGTCCAGCTTCACACTCACTGGACACATTACAGGTGCCTGGACCTCGACGGTGCTTGTCATTGCTGCCAGAATGTCGTGGGCATGTGTCACAGAGTTCCACCATTCTCTCTGTGTGCTCTCAGCACCTTTGAGGTGGAGCTGACCCCCATCTCTTCAGCGTCTGTGACCAGTGACGCTGTGCTCCTGAAGGGCTCAGGTGCTGAAGCCTGACAAAGGATCAGGTGCATTTAAAATTTCACGGCTGCGTCTCCATAATATGACCCTGATCACCGAGCGCAAGCGAGCTGCCCTTAGCCAGACAGGAGTCAGACATTCACAGAGGCAATGTGAAGATCTATGGAGTGTCCTCATTGCATGTCATCACCATCTTCCTGGAATCTAGTGACTATTAGAGCCTCTGCTGCGTCTCCATGACATGAGCCTGAGCATTGAGGGTATGTGCGCTGCCATCAGCCACACAGGAGTCAAACGTTCACAGATGCAAGGTGAGGATGTCAGGACTGTCCTCACTGCATCTCGTCATCATCCTCTATGAATCTCGTGGCTGTGGGGGACTCCCGAGCACGCCTGCCTTGTCTGGCCAGTGCGATGGCCTCATCACCAGCAATCTCATCTTCGAGGCCTTCATCACCACCATCCCCCTTGACGTTCTCCTCATTGGAGGAGACATGCAGCTCTTCCATTTCCTCCTTAACCAGGTCCTCTCCCCCAGTTGCAGCGCCAGGTTGTGGAGCGCACAGCAAGCGATGATGGTGCGCGACACACTCTGGCTATTGTATTGCAGCGCTCCAGCAGATCTGTCAAGACACCAGAACCTCATTTTCAAAATGACTATCATTTGCTCCACCAAATCCCAGGTTGCAGCATGAGCCTCGTTATACCGTCGCTCTGCTGCAGCCTGAGGCCGCCGCATGGGTGTTATCAGCCATGTCGCCTGTGGGTAGCCCTCACCCCCGTGGAGTCAACCCTGCAGCCTCTCTGGACCCGGGAAGATGTCAGGGATCTGAGACCTGCTAAGGATGTAGAGGCCGTGGACGCTCCTTGGGAATCGTGTGCAGGCCTATAGGATATGTTTGTGGTGGTCGCACACCAGCTGAACATTCAGCGAGTGGTAGGCCTTGCAGTTGACATAGTTGATTGCTTGTTGCCATGGAGATCTAAGCACCACATGAGTGCAGCCGATGGCAACCTGCACCTGTGGAGACTGAGATCTATGCAAATCCCAGTGCTCTTGCTTCCTGGTTTTCCTGATCCCGAGCGAAATGCACAAAGTTCTGTGTCTTCGTGACCTCCTGGATGCACTTGTGCGTGGAGCCTTGCAAGATCCCGCACAGGTCACCTGTGGAGCCCTGGAAGGTGCCACTGGTGTAAACACTGAGCGCCATAGTCACTTTGACGGCCACTGGCAGTGGGTGCCCTCCATGTCCCCGTGCTGCCAAATCCTGCAGCAGGTGGCATATGTGACCCACCAGTTCCCTAGACATGCGCGGTCTGCAGCGACACTGGTTCTCAGTCATCTGCAGGAATGTCAAGTGCCATCTATAGACCCTGGGTCTAGCAAAGTGCCTCTGAGCGACAGCTCTCTGTGAATCTTCAGCTGCGTGTGCAACAGGCCCTGCCGCCCCTTCATCTTGAGGGAGGTTCCTCCTCAATTTGTCGAGCCAGGTGCCTCCGCCACTCTCCTTCTCTGGTTTCTGTAAACCATGAGGCACACCACTAAATCATCAGGCTCCATGACCCTTACGTTCTCTTCCTGCAGGATCAGAGAGACGTGTGGGTTAGCAAATGTATCCTAAGCACCTCCCTTGGTCTGAAGGCCCCTTCACACATGCAGGAGACTGCTGGCCACCACTTGGATGGCCAGTGTATAGTGCGCTCAGTGGCTGTCCGAAGCTCCACCCACCTCCGCCCTACCCCATTTGACCGATTGGCAGCAGCTTCAGTCGCTGGACTGCACACTGTGCTCTCAGCTCAGGCATTCTCCTGACCCGCACTGCAAGGCTGCACTGTTAGCTTGAACCATGAGGGACATTGGTCCAAACCTTAATAAAGACATTGCAAGGGGCTGTGGGCGCCTCCACCAGTGACTGAGCCATGGTCACCTTTCGCAAGGGGATTGTATAACTTGCCCAGTCGGCCAATTGCTCTGCTGCCCCCAAAAATGCACATTAATTTAAGTCTGTGCCTGAGAGGTGGAATGTTCTGGAGCATTTGCTGGTAATTTTATACTTTTGTATTGCTTGCGTGGGCAGAAAAGCTTCAGAGGCCCGACCTCCAGGCATGTTAATGGAAGAATGCTCACTTTTGACAAGCCTTTCCAAATGCATGGCCGCTTCCCTCCCCGGCATGTGCTTGAGTGTTTCTCTCAATCTGTGCTGTCCTGCCTCCAGAACCAACCCCCCCCCCCACAGCCTGACTGGCGCTGGTGCCCTTGCCCCAGCACCACACTGAAAGCCAGCTGGGAAAAAGCGACTTTCCTGTGGCCCCCCACGAATGCATGGCGCCTCTTCCTTGATACCGTCCAGGCGATGCTCGCGAGCGCTGCTCAAGTTTCTGTGTAGTCACTGCCCAGTTCCCTTCGAAGTTCAGCTCACCCGGGTGCACGCTTTTTAAAGTCATGCCGACATTGGCAGGTATATTTGACATGGAGGGATGATTCTGGCGAGCAGGGCTTATAATTAGATGCAGATGTATTAAAATGACGTTCCTGATGTGCGGCGGAGGGAAACACGGCCCACCATTGACAGGTGGAGTGGACGATCGCAAACTGGTTCAATGAAGGCATAAAACCGATTTTTGGCCAACCCGCCATGACGCCCGACGCCAAAGGGGCTGGAAAATTCCAGCCTTAAAGACCACTGGGCTGCAACTTTTTGGAGTCAGTGGGCAGAATTTTCCCCCTATCGGGGGTGAGGTTTAGGAGCGGGCGCGCAGAGGTGCACCTCTGATTGATGCCCCCGATTGGGGGCACGCAGCCATCTTACGTGGGCGGGCCAATTAAGGCCCGCCCAGCGTGACGTCTGCATGGAAGCGCTGTGCGCTTCCTGTGCAGGCGGGGGAGGATTCCCGAGAGTGCGCTCTTTCACCCATGTGCACGAAAGAGCGTACTCATCTCCCTGAGGCAAAGTAATGCCTCAGGGAGATCGGCCGTACATAATAAAATATTAAAAATAGAGGAAAAAAAAAATTCCCTGACATGTCCCCTCATGTGACACTGTCACATGAGTTGGGACATGTCCATAACTTTTAAAAGCACTTAAATTATATTTTTAAAAACCTACATGAAACCTCACCCCGCCCATGGAAAGAGGTTTCATGCTTTTTGCAATGCCCGCCAGGGCTCCCGGCCTGCCCGCCAACCTAAAGGTTGGATGGGCAGGTCCATTATTTACTTTAATGACTCTGTCAATGGCCTCAATTGGCCATTGACAGGTCAGCGGGAGCACAGCCGAATTTGCTGAGCCCCCGCCTTCCTTAAAATTTAAATGGGGCACGGTGATGTCGGGAGTTCTGCCCAACGTCACCGCGCGTCATTTTACACGTCGGCGAACGGGCCCCGCCCCCGCTCGCCGACAGGAAAATCCTGGCCAATGTTCATTTGCGAATTTAACTTTTAAAGAAAAATTTTATTCTTGGATCATGCTCTGGGAGACCCTTTTATCGATATAAAAAGTAACTAGCTACAAGGATGTAGGGGCTCGCTCAGATCCTTATCCAGACAGCTTCCATTTTGTATGATCACATAGCTGTTAGATAACCTGATTCTGAATTGGTTACAGTCATCTTGCCTCCAATGTTCTGTCTGGTACTGACTCAATTCCTTTCCATGGCAACTGCTTGTGGCTGAGCTGGACCATTCACACTCCTGATGTTGTATTTAAGATGAGCTTCTGACCAAACATCAACTTCACCCACTTCTGCCTCTGTAACATCACGTGGCTCCTCAGTTCATTTGCTGCATTTGCTACCTCTAGACTGACTATTCCAATGCTCCCCTGGCTGGTCTCCAATCTCCCACCCTCCACGAACCTGAGGCCATGTAAAACTTTGCTGCATATGTCTTTATGCATACCATGTCCAGTTCATCCATCACCTCTGTGTTCACTGACCCACAGTAGCTCCTGGTCTAGCAAAACCTCAGTTTTAAAATTCTTATCCTTGTTTTCAAGCCCCATCATGGTCATTCCCCCCCGCATTGTCTCTGTAAACTCCTCCAGTCCTACAACCCTCTGAGATATCTGCACTTCACCAATTCTGGGCTGTTTCAAATCCCCTATTTAAAAAAAATCTCATTCATGGGGCCTGGGCATCATTGGCTAGGCCAGCATTTATTAGCCATCCCTAACTGCCCTTCAAAATGTGGTGGTGAGTCACCTTCTTGAACCGCTACAGTCCATGTGATGTAGGTGCACCCACAGGGAGGGAGGGAGTTCCAGGATTTTGACCCAGTGATAGTGAAGGAACAGCATTTTCGTTCCAAGTCAGGTTGGTGTGTGCCTTGGAGGGGAACTTCCAGGTGATGGTATTCCCATGTGTCTGCTGCCCTTGTCCTTCTAGGTGGTAGAGGTTGTGGATTTGGAAGGTGCTGTCAAAGGAGCCTTGGTGAGTTCCTGCAGTGCATCTAGTAGATGGTGCACACTGCTGCCACTGTGCATCGGTGGTGGAGGGAGAGTAACTCACCTCCTGACTCCTCAAAGCCTGTCCACCATCCACAAGGCACAAGTCAGGAGTCTGATGGAATACTCTCCACTTGCCTAGATGAGCGCAGCTCCAACAACACTCAAGAAGCTCAATTCGCCAATAGCAGCTCTGCCTGAGCCCTAAGCTCTGCAATCCCCAACCTGTCTGCCTCTCTACCTCTCTGCCTCTTAAAACTTACCTCTTTGGCCAAGCTCGTCCATTTTAATATCTCCTTATGTGAGTTGCTGCCAAATTCTATTTGGTAACATTCCTGTGAAGCGTCTTGGAATGTTTTCTTACATTAGTGCCACTATATAAATGCAAGTTGTTGTTGCAGCTGCTGGATCCTCTTTCTCCATGTTCACCTCTGTGACCATCACATTGACTGCCTGTGTGCCTGTCCCATTTTGTCAAAGTCACCCAGATTATTTTTCTGGCAACAAGCCTGCCCCATTTGCTTATGCCTCATTTGGGCAGACGTGTTGCTGAAACTTACCAGCTGGAAGCCCGCTTATCTTTTTCACTCAGTTAAATAATGGAAATTGCTAGCATTTGAAAGGATCTGGCCCAATTAAGCACATGGAATCAGGAATAGCAGGTGTGGATTAGTGTGGATAAATGCAAGATAGTGCCTACTGGAGGAGGAAACGTACACAAAGAAAGGCCCTGTTTTGAAGTAAACCAGAGGAGAATGGGGAGCCAGGTAATGTGAGTCCATCAGGATATGATCAAGTGTCTCCCCTTGAAAGGGTGACACTACTGATATTTTCAGGAAGGAGTGGTGTTGAATGGAAGTGCCCCACTTTCTGTTATGCATGATTGACATGATATCTCAGAACAAAGTAATTAAATTCACAGGTGACATCAAACTACAGGATGCTGTGAACTCTGAGAGGTCAGCCAAGTTCTCATGAGCTAATCTTGATATAGTTTGCATCTAGCTGACCGGTGGCAATTACAATTAGGTACCATATATGAAAAGTACAAATAGGATCAAGGAACTTGTACACCATGAAAGGGATCAACATTTTCTGAGGTTCAAGTTGAAAGGACGTAGAGCTGTTGACTTATCACCATGTCTAAGCCATATGTGACAGGAATAGACAAAATAAATAGGATGCAAGCTCAGTTAAGCTCAAATCCCCAGTGGTCATGTTGACACTGAACAGTGTCTTGACCAGACCACAGAATCCATAAAGTTTTCTGGTACTCAAGACATGGGGCCACCTGAGACCTTGAAGCAGTAGAAAAAAGAGCATTGCAGCTGCTCCTCAGAGTATAGCAGGGAGCTCAGAGTGACTTCAAACTGTGTTTACTTGCGGCATTGGAATTTATGGCCCTAAAGAGACAGAACAGCTCCTTCTTACCAACAGAGGACTATACTGTGCATTAGCTAGTTTAGTACCCCTGCCATTTTGAAATCCATTTCCATCACCTTCTCAAGGGCAATTAGGGATAAGCAATAAATGCTGGCCTAGCCAGAGATGCCCACGTCCCATGAATGAATATGAAAAATATAATCGCCATTCTTTTAAAATTGAATGCACTGTCTGAAAGGGTGATGAAACCATGTTCCCTTCAAAAGGGAACTGGACGTATAAATTATAAGGAAGAGTTTGAAGGTCTGTGGGGAAAGAACAGAGCAGTTGGCTTATTTGGAAAGCCCTTTCATAAGAGCCAGCACAAGCAGGTTTGGCTGAATGGTCTCCATCTCTGCTTTATGATGCTGTGGTAAGCGTGTTTCCTAGTCTAAGCATTTTGAGAATATGTAGCTTAGTGGATCGTAATGGGAATTTAGAAGGTACGCTGATTTAAAAGGTGACAAATGAAAGCAGCGGAAAATGTAATAGTGCGGTGTGAGGCTGATATTTGAAAAGCCATTTGCTAATGCTTTTCATCATGTTTTGTTTGTTTTATTTCTAATCATGTTGGTATATAATGTTTAGATTTGATTCCTTATTGCTGGAGTGAAGTATAAAGTATTCTTGGGGAAAGTGTGAGAGGCAGGATATGATGAAGGGGTGAGGTATTGAGTAGGTATGGTTTCTAGGGTGTATGGTTATCGAGCCTCTGGAAATAATTTGAGTTCAGGCCTATTGAATCAGCCACAGCAATCACAATAGTATACTCGCAGACAAGGGAACTCTGCTGGCTGAATGGAGGATTGCCACAGTCTACTTCCTAGGTGGAGTCTCTTTTTTAAATCTTTCCCTTACTCTTCTTCTTCTTAGGCAGTCCCTTGGGATCAAGGATGACTTGATTCCACTCCAGTTCGATGGGTTCTGAGTTGGCTGATAAGTCCAATGTGTGATCTGCAGACTCTGCCATATATGAGGCAGGTGGTGCTTGAAAGGTCGGTAGATGAGCTGCTTGAAGGTTTGTGTGCTCTCTCCGATGCCTCACCTTCTCCTTTGAGTATTTCTGATGAAGTCTTTCAATATGTTTGGTGCTGAATGAATCTTCTCTATTTAGATCGGTCACAGGCCAGGGACTCCCATGAGTGTGTGGGGATGTTTGACCTCTTCAGGGATGCTTTGAGGCATCCCTAAAGTGGTTTGGCGCTCATCCTGGGTGACTCTTGCTGTGACTAAGTTGTGAGTGCTTTGGGAGTCTGGTGTCAGGCATATGAACGCTATGTCCTGCCCATTAGAGCTGGTTTTGAGTGATTAGCGCCTTGAGGCTTGTCATGTTGGCTTGGGGAGGACACTGCTTTTGGATCACCTTTCTTGCCACTGGATTTGGAGGATCTTGCGAAGGCACCTCTGGTAGTACTTCCCCAGTATTTTGAGGTGCCTGCTGTACATTCTCCAAGACTCCAAAGCAAATAGAAGCACAGGGATCACTGCTGCCTCATGAAGCAGGACTTTAGTCTTATGCTTGAAATTCTGGTCCTCAAAACTTATTTTGTCAGTTGGCCAAAGGCTGGCACGTTGGAAGCAATGATGAATTTTATTGTCAATGCCTTCGTCGAGAGGAAGCTCCCAAGATATGCAAAGTGGTCCATATTTTCCAGGATCTCACTATTAATCTTAATCAATGGGGAGAGGTTGTCCCTTTGGAGCTGTTTGGAAGAAGGCCTTTGTTTTCTGGGTGTTTAGAAAAAGGCCCATTTTCTCCCATGCTTTGGAGATGGAGTCGAGAATCACCATTGTTTCTTTGTTTCTTACCATTGTTCCCATGGGTATGCGAATGTCAATACTTCTCACGAGTTGTATCCCTTCCTGTTATCACACACAGTAATTCACAAACGTGCTAAATAAGATGTTTCTGTTCCTAATAGTTCAGGTCTTGTACCTCTTATCAATTGGTCCCAACACCTCATTGCCAATGCATACTTTTTTGTAACTGGTCAATCAGCTATCATTAAAATCTGAGATAAAAGCAAAAAACTGCGGATGCTGGAAAACAAAAACAAAAACAAAAATACCTGGAAAAACTCAGCAGGTCTGGCAGCATCTGTGGAGAGGAACACAGTCAATGTTTCGAATCCTTCAACAGAACTAAGTAAAAATAGAAGAGAGGTGAAATATAAGCTGGTTTAAGGGGGGGTGCTGGGCTCTACTTGCCCCCCCCCCCTTAAACCAGCTTACATTTCACCTCTCTTCTATTTTTAATTAGTTCTGTTGAAGGGTCATTCGGACTCGAAACGTTGACTGTGTTCCTCTCCGCAGATGCTGCCAGACCTGCTGAGTTTTTCCAGGTATTTTTGTTATCATTAAAATCTGGTAGCTCTGAAGTCTCTTCCTTAATAGTGTATCCTTTGTAGCAGCAATATGTCTCCTCTTAGCTCTCTTTCCACACTTACATGCTAACTTTACTTGGATGTTCTCAAGTTGGGTGCTGCTACTGCATGAAGCCAATATAGGCTCGATTTTCTGAAATAAGATCAAATGGGCTGAAGGGCCTTCTTCATTCTAACTTATCTTGCAAAATAAATTGGGTATTATCCATGTTCAAGCAGATTATGTCCAGTTTGCACAGTTTCTCCTACCGTGTTCTCTAGGAGATGGCAGCTATCATTGCATAATTCAGTGAGTACTTAACTGAGAGTATATTAAATTCCAATTTCACGACATTATGTAATGCAGACGATCAGTGTTGTGTGTATATATATATATATATATATAAATGGCAAACATCTGATCATATGTTACTGCAAGAAGTTGGTTGAGATTATTTTCGGTATTCCAATTTTCGAGCTAAGAACTGTCATTCTGCCCACGTTGTATTAGCTGGGGCAAATTGAGAGCATCACAGCATCTGTGAACTATGGTACTTTGGCATTTTAAATTTTGATCATTTTTATATGACAAAGGTTGTTTCTTCATCAAAGTACTATAATATGAATTAGTAACATTTCAGAATACACTTTTGATGAAGTGTGATTCGCCTTGCTCGCATACGAAGACAAAATGAAATGCTTACCAAGGGACTTAAATGAGAATTAAAGCTCTGCCTGAACATCTGCTTGAAATTTTATTATCCTATCCTACAGACGTGGTTACTCCCTTGTCGTGCAAGTAGATTGACAGCTGAATACTGCAGTAATTTCTGGCTCAAATATGTTCCAATGAACTTTGCTTTTTTTTTAGAAATTTAGTACATGTTCTTCAGTTCTTTTTGATAAATTCGTGACATTTGTATAAGAGAGACTGAATGGGTGGAGAGCATAATATACTGTTACTGATTATACATGGCCATCTTGCATTGAAATGCCAGCTGGTATCTCAGTAAACAGAAATGTTATTATTCTTTCATTATTTGTGCTCTATGTAAAAGGTGTACGAGTTATGAAAGGGCTTCTTGGGGATATACTAAGCAGGCTGTCAAATAGCAAAAAAGCAGACGGAATTGCTTTGCACCAGTAATTTGACCCATGGTAAATTAATTGGTTTAGATCTTAGGTTGAAATGTCTATTCCATAACATTTTTTTTAAGACCCTGAATTTTAAAACTACAAAGAACCATATTTTCTAAAATTTAACAAAGAAATTAGAAGTCAGTGAATAGTGGAGTACCATCAATAGAAAGCAATTTCCTTCAATTTTTATTGCGATTCAGAGACATGCTTCCACGCTGAAATATGTTTATAAAGTTAACCCACTGAAAATGAAGCTTGTTAAAGACCGCTAATCATTTGTTAAAGGACACTCAGTAAAAAACTGTGAATGGTGAATGGGAGGCATAAATATGAAAGTTGAGTTTATTAACTATAAACGCATGAAAGAAGGGCAAAATTTCAACAGAGCATTAACAAATAAATATTATAGCCATATTTTCGCCCCATATAGCATATGTGCAGCCACCGTTACCAGCCATTGCATCCTGCGGAGAGAGAGGTCAGTCGTGGCTCAGACTACCTCAGGCATTTGTTCGGGTTCAGCAAAGAGATTGTGACTCAAATGTACCATCTGGTCCTGCAGGAACAATCAGCCATCCACACTGTGCTACCAGTTGTCACCACTGCCCTCAGATTTAATGCTCCATTTATGCTTTTGTGCCATTCATCGCTGCATTAAACAGGTAACTGAAGCTATGCTTCAATACCTACCACCTGCATACACTTTAATAATGGCTACCAGTAGAAGAGGCCTCCACAGTTTTTCCAACTTGTTGGCTTTCCAAATTTACAGAATATCGTTGAATGCATTATAGCTATTTCTGAACCCAAACCCATGTTGTGTCTAAATACTATCAACATGCAAATGATTTGCAACCACAGGCGCAAAATAATGCTCATTTCCTGGGAAGTTTCGACAGTGCTGTCATTTTAAGGCAATTAAACTTAGAAGGAGAGATAGAGAGGCGACTCCTGGAAATGCGGATTGTGTGTTGCATCATGCTGATGATATCTTTGCACAACCTGTTTTTGAGCAGAAACTAGATATAAGAGTAGTCATATATGAATCAATACTGTCATTCAGCAAACACTTGGAGTGCTGAAGCAACACTCTAGATGCATGAGAGGTGGTGGGGTTCTTACATTGTGCAAGAGTTGAGTAGATAAAGTTGCAGGAGCATATTGAATGCTGCACAATATTGGCCTGAATAGAAGCTTGACCATAAATTTAGATGAAGAGCAATTGGATTGTGTGGAAAACCAAAAGATGCTCATACCCAAAAGCTACCAATAGCATGAGGCACCAGGAAGGGATATGTCTCACTGCTGTCTTTTAGTCACTTTACAATTGACCAATATCTCTCTCTAATGGAACAGTTGAAAATTGTGGAACTCTTAGTTGCTTTTTAACTGCATATTTTTAGTTTGATCGACTTTTAGAATTGAAGACCAAAAATATATCTTAAGTGACATAATTTTATTATTGTGAGCATATGATAATAATAGTGTGTCTGCAAGATAATTGAAATACTAATTCCTATCCTTTTATGTGCAATTTATTCTTGTGACCTATTATGCTGTGCCCTCTGAGAAAAGGGAGTAACAGTAGTGGTTGACTAATGGGCAAGCAACCTACGATTTGGAAGCTTGCACACCTGACTAACTGCATCTATACCAGGATTACCCTGTGCTGTTGGCACAAAGGACTCTTTACTTTCTGAAGGAGTGCCCACAGCTATTTATATAAGTCAACACCATGGCCCCGAACTGCTACTTACATCATTGCCGTATGAATGCTGCTGTTTGTCTCAGTGGATTCCAATGCTTACAGTCACCTTCTCATACCACCACCCCCTCCCGCCAAACAACCCCATCCTACCACCACCTCCCACAGTGCACTGCCTTGAGAGTGGAACAGTAGGTCTCCACAAAGTTTTGAATCTTCTCTTGATTGAGACAATTGTCTGTAGCAATTGCCTAAGCTGGCCTTGAGTACTTCTTGAGACTTGAATCGCAAAGCATACATAATAGTGAGATATTCCGCCACTGCTGTGGTTGTATTCTATTTGACAATGGTCACCATTTCAATTGCTGCAATCTGAATGGCAGACTGCACTGCAGACAATTGTCCATCCATGTATTGCATTGCTGTGGGTAGAGACCCAAGTGCTTACTCAATAAGAGTTGTATTTTGTTGCAGTCCCATTTATGTCTTTGTCATGTCATCTCAGGACAGCCATTCAGTATTCTGCACCTCTACCCTGCAGCTGCTAGCCCCTCAGTAGGCATCTCCCATATCTTATATTAACTTAATCCCTCACAAAATAAAGCACACTAAGATTAAGTAAAGATTGAGAACCTGCCACAGCCATTTGCCTGTTAAATATACTTTTTTCTGGAAAAAAATCTCATTTTTCACTGGTAGGACTTCTACTTGACCAAACTGAGAGGGAGCTGCACCAACTCCTCATCAGTCCCTACCCCTGGACGCTGAGCTGATCACGTGGCCCCTGTGCCTAAGCATTTGAAAAGTATAAATGGTAAGACACATGTTCTAGGCCAGGGTTTGTGGAAGAGGACAAGTAGTCCTGACGTCAGCGACCTTCCAGAAAAGGAGCTGATAAGAGGATTTTTTTTTTACTCTTCTGCCAGATCAGCCAGGTTTGTAGGCAAGCGGCTATCCAGTGCCACATTTCCCTACCCACACAGAAGGGAATCAAGATTATGTGGGTGTCTGTCAGCATTAAGCAGATTGCCTCCAGCAAGATCAAGCACTTGGATTACCCATGGGGCCCAAATCCTACTCTGTCATAACTACAGCAGAGGAGTAGGATTGTGGGTTTTCGGGTCCAGAATTTATAATTAATAACTTGCCAATTAATTGCTTGAGGCATGCGAAAGGAACATTATTGCACTTTGTTCCTGGATTGCTGGATTTTCTCTTGCTGCCTTTAACTAATTTGGATTTCATAGGAATTTCAGCAGTGAAATTGCAAATACCTGCCAACTTCATTTGGATTTATTTTCTACAATAAGAGAAAATGGTGTCTATAATAAATATACATGCATAAGGAGCAAACAAAACTCTGGATGGTTACATTTAATCTGATTTTTTTTCTGGGTGCTTTGAAGCTAATGGAGCTATTACGACATAGTAAATTACATTAAATTGATAAAAATCTATACTTGAAAGAGCAGACATCGGAAATGTATCTGTTATTGAATTATTATACAGGTTAAATATATCAAAAGCTCCCTAGAATTTAAAAGCATGCTTAATTCTAAAATAATTTTATGGGCTGGGATTCAAATGGCCCCCACTGTGTTTTAAATTATGCAAAGAAGAATAGCCACTGAAAGATTTAAGTTTAGCAGCAAAAATATGTGACTTTAACACTCTGTGCAATACTTCAGCAGTGATGAATGGTAGACAACGCCATATTAAAACCACTGGATACCTGACTGCTAAATGTAAATATTTCCAGGCTTAAGCAAGGATAGCACAGCAGAACATTTATATACCTTTTTTGTGCATTCCCCTTGCAATCTTGTTTTTACTTTATCATCATCACTGTGCAGCATAGCAATGCTTAATGATCTGATGTCTCATTCTACAATTCCTGCCTTAGACTTAGGATTCATTCCTCTTTATTTTACTCCAATATATGCTTTTTAGTTCATGTAAACCATGAATTCTCAAGCAATCCTGATAATAAGTTGTCCGTGAAAGGTTTGAATCCTGGAAAAGAAAATTAGTAATACACAAGGCTAGAACAAAATGCATTGTAAACTCCAATCTGGAGGGAAAGTACTATATGTCACTGAAATGTTCTGGACTGCAGGCAGCACAATCCACTATTTAGTGTTGGAATGTGCAAAGCAGACATGGCTGTCACAGCAGTCAATAAGAACTGAGAGGTGCTGACTAATTGCCTGCTAATTACACAGTAAATTGTCTAATTAAGCTGATGGTTAATTAGGGTGTGCTAGCACACCAGCCTTGTGGAATTTTTGTCTGATGCCTGAGAAGTGCCTTATATGTAATTGGCACACAAGGAGAGACTGGCAGAAAACATAGCTCGAGTTAACACAGAGGCATTTTATGACAGAATCAGGGTGTAGTTCAAACAAAGAGTTGTCATGTGCAGTTGAGCTTACGCTGGATACCGGAAGCCAATCTGTGATCCTGGGCAACAGGAATATTTTCCTCAAAATCAGACAGCTGTGCCATTTTACACAGCATTTAGTGAATAGCCATTTTCATGGAAGCAAAAATTGTACATCACTATGAATCCCTGAGAAGCTAAATCACACAATCATTAAGTTCAGATACACAACTTACAGTTGTACACACATGCCTATTATAGTAATTAAAAATTAATAGCAGTAGTTACTTCGTATACTGGAAAAAGACTAGAATTCCAGAACTAGATGCATTTTAGTTATTGTTTTCTGAAGAGATGTGCAAAAACAAATAATAAAATAAATAAAACTTGCTTGTTGTAGACATCAAAGCTTTTATGATTTATTGTGAAACATATTTTATGATTTACTTATATAGCTTTTTAAATATTATTAAATATTACATTAATATTAAATATTTAGAAGTCAATATTCACTCTCAGAAAACACATTTGCACCTTTTGTAAAGTAACAACTGAGGCAGTTATATATTTACATATTATGCTGAAGGATATCAGAATAAAAATGTCTCCTGGTAGCTAGAAATCGTCCTGAGAGAAACCAGTTTCACGATTGCCTTTTGAGCTTTTTTCAAGCAGGCAAACAATTAAAATGAATAATATTTAAGACCAAATTGCTGAAATCCTTTACTGTTCAATAAAATTGAGCTGGCATGACATCAGTCTGAAATGGCTGACAGTTCAGTTGCATACCTCGTTCTTCTTTCAAATACAGCGAAGTTAAGCCAGAGGTATTATTTAAGGAAAATAATAATAATAATAAATAAGGAAAAAATGCATTTTGTCCAGTTTCATGTGTAAAACAGCACAACAATGTCAAATTTTGGTGGGATGGCCTGCATGTGAATTCAGGCCATTGCTAAATTTGACATGTCATTTTGCGGGCATCCCTGCCAGCTGCTAACAAAATAGTTGTTTTGGGTCCTCTTGTCAAAATTGGTTACAGCGAAACAGAGCAGGGGTTGGATCTCCTACAGTGGTTGACAATGCAAAATTGTCACGAGGTTTGAAAGGGAACTGGAGAAAATTACATATTTGTTGATAAACCTAATTAGTCCCTACAGGTGCAAAAATATTAATTTTGATTATAAAATAAATGTTCGTACTTCGGATTCTTTAACAGCCTCTGTGGCTGCCAATGAAAGGTATTTTTTTAAATTAAGAAATTAATCATAAACCATTGCTATGCAGTGAAGCGAAGCAGGACTGCTCCATGTTCGCTGTGATCGGTAACCCTGTTGTCAATCCAAGCCCTACCCCCACTCGAGACTTATCATCAGGCAGTTGCTGGTAAGCTCCAATGCTCATCTTAATCAAATGGCCTTTGAAGGGGCAACAGGTTCTGGGCAACTCAAGCAAAATATGTTAATGGGACTCGAAGACCAACTTTAGGCCTTCTGTTTGTAGGACGTGCCATTGGCACGCTGCTCGTCCCAGACCCAAAAAAACAGCAATGGGTCTTCTTCCTGAATTGCTTCAGTTACTTTTTGCGGAGGTTTTATATGACCTAGACGCTTGTTGCTAAGTGGCTTCAGAGGGAAATTCAGAGTCAACCAAGGTGGCGTGGGACTGGAATCTCACAAAGGCCACACTGAATAAGGACGGCAAGTTTCCTTCCCTAAGGGTCATGAGTGAACTAATTGGGTTTTTACAGCAACCCAACAATTTGTACTAGCTATTTCTTTCTAAAGTGAAATCAAATTCTGAAATGACCATGGTGGGATTTGAACACAAATGACAGGATTTGGGATTTTGGGTCAGGACCTGATGTTGGGGTCAAATTAGGGTCACAATGTCGCACTTTGTGAGGAACAGTCAACTAGCAGTAGTTTTCCATGAATATGCCAATTAGTGGCCAGGGGGCAGGCTCACCATCCAATTAATGTTGGCTGGTGGGATCTGGAAGTTCCAAGGGGAGACCCCCAGCATTGAATAAACTAAGAGAGAGAGGGCAGTTCAAGATGGAGGTGCCCTCCAATGGTTTGAAATTTTAAATTAAAAATGTTCTCAGCAGCTGGGCTGCCATTGTGGGGTGGGGACCTCCAGCTGAAGCCAGGCAGGCAGGGAGGGCCTCAAAGCCTGCCTGGAGTGCTGCCCACCCCGATCTTCCTCTGGGAAGCCGCCTCTGAGCAGCTTGCTTAGTCCTCGATGGTTCGGGGAGCCCAGAGACTGACTGGAAAATTCCCGTCTGCCTCTGACAATAGGCCTTAAATGGCTATGTAACCCCCTTAATTGGCTATTCACTACTTACAGGCAGGCAGGGAAAAAGGATCGGAGATGGGATGTTGCTGGCAAAAACAGTAAGCCAGCCGGCAGCACGAATTTTCACGCCTGCCTGTCTTCACGCTCGTCCCAGTCGGGGTCTAAGAACACTGCCCAAATTCTGTTTGGATTATTAGTACGGCCTCTAAATTACTAATCCAGTAACATAACTGCCAGTATTACTTTTGAGGCAATATTCTCATAAAGCCTCATTCATGGCCTTGTGTAATTAAAATCAAAGGTATTTAAAATCAGCTCCATAATGTTTTTTGGGGGAAGGTTAAAAAAAGTCATCTTCTGGATAGACCATAAATAGACGGGATACGTGCGAGCTGAGCCAGTGATGATGAGTAGAGTTGCCATGAATTGCCCTTTAGACCTGTGCTGTTTACAATCTAACAAAGTAACTTAGCTGAAGGATTGAAAGCAGAATTTTTACTACAGTTGACAACAAAAATTGAACCTGGTTTTGAAAGGGACCTGCTGAAGGATAGCAACTGGAGAATATTACATGTAGTTAAAACAAAGTAATCCCAAAGGTACAAAAATATTAATTTAAATTACAAAATAAATGCTTGGTTACAGTAAAGGAGGAAAAAGGACTCAGCAACAGTTATAGAGCAGTCTTTAGAATGCCCCTGCAATGTGGAATGGCATTTAATAAATCTAACAGAATACTAGAATCCATTGCAAAGAACATTATGTTTATCCGGCATAGTGTGTTAGTGATGATGCCCTTACATCATTACAGTATTGCATACAGTTTTGGTCGTGATGCTTCCAAAGATATATTAATGTAGTGTACAGGTTGGAAAAACAAGAGCAGGGGTAGTTCACAGACTTCAAACATGATGCTATAAAGGTAAACCAAAGAAAATAAGATTAGCTTCTGCAAAACACGTTGTGAGGAATTGGACACAGAAATTCTATAGTAGTTGACAACAGAAAATTGAACAGAAGCGGGTTGCCTCACATCCTTTAAAAAGTACCTGGATGAGCACTTGGCACGTCATAACATTCAAGGCTATGGGCCCAGTGCTGGTAAATGGGATTAGGGTAGGTAGGCCAGGTGTTTCTCATGTGTCGGTGCAGACTCGATGGGCCAAAGGGCCTCTTCTGCACTGTGATTCTGTGAAAATACTGCGGATGCTGGAAACCTGAAATGAAAACAGAAAATGCTGGACAATCTCAGCAGGTCTAGCAGCATCTGTGGAGAGAGAAACAGAGTTAACATTTTGAGTTTCTCTCTCCACAGATGCTGCTAGACCTGGACAGAATTTTGCCTTTATCGTGTGGGCTTGGTGGGGGCAGTTGGGAAGCCGACTGCCTGCTGCGATTGGCACTGCACCGCGATTTCATGCTGGTGGGCCAATTAAGGCCCGCCCAGTGTGGAATGCGAGTGGCAGCGCTCAGCGCTGCCTGTGCGGGGGGAGGAGGGCGAGCAGGCCGAACGCAAACTTCGCGCATGTGTGCGAGAGAGCGCTGCATAATCTCCCTGAGGCACAGAGCTGCCTCAGGGAGATGAAGCGCTGTTTAAAAAGAATAAAGAAAATAAAAACGTCATAAAATATGTCTCCTCATGTGACATGAGCAGGGACATGTTTTTAATTCAAGTGTAAAATTTTATTTGATTTTTATTTGCTTTTGGAAACCTCATCCCGCCCGTGGATGAAGTTTCCTAAAAAGTGCAAAGGCCACTTGGCCTTTTCGCCTGCCCGCCAACCGTAAGGTTGGATAGGCGGCATAAATTTGACTTTAATTGCCTTTTTAATGACCTTAATAGGCCTCTTAATTGTCGGCGAGCATGCTGCCAACTCTGGCGCGCACCTGCTGAATGAAATATCGCGGGACTGCGCAATGACATAGGGACGCTCGCCCGACGTCTTCGCATGTCATTTTAAGCTCGGCCAGGTTGGGCACGCGCCCGCCGGCCAAACTTAATATTCTGCCCTTGCTGTTTTTACAGCATTTTCTGTTTTTATAACAGAAAGTTGAACCTGATTTTGAAAGGGACTTGGAGAAGGATAGCAATTAGAGAATATTACTTATCTGTGGATAAACCTCACAAATCCCCATAGGTAGAAAAACATTAATTTTTATTATAAATTAACTGTTCCGATCTTGGTAACAGTAAAGGAGGAGCAAAACCTCAACTGTGAGGAAATGTAATGCTTACTTTTAATAAACAAGGAATGTTAAGGAGAAGCTGCTAAATTCTTTATTAATAGCGGCATAGAGTACAAGAGCAGGAAGGTTATACTGAGCCTATATAAGACACTAGTTAGACTTCAGCTGGGGTATTGTGCACAGTTCTGGGCACCACGCTATAGGAAGGATGTGAATGTATTGGGGAGAGTGTAGGAGAGGTTTACAAAAATAGTTCTAGGGATGAGAAGATGAAGAAGATAGATTGGAGAGGTTTGGACTGTTCTCCTTGGAGAGGAGAAGGCTAAGAGGAGATTTGATAGAGGTATTCAAAATCATGAGGGGGCTGGACAGAGTAGATAGGGAGAAACTGTTCCCATTCATAAAATGATTGAGAATGAGAGGGCACAGATTTAAAGCGATTTGCAAAAGAAGTGAAGGCAATGTGAAAAAAAACATTTTCACACAGCGCGTGGTTCGGGTCTGGAATGCACTGCCTGAAGTGTGGTGGAGGCAGGTTCGGTCGAGGCATTGAAGAGGGCATTAGATGATCATTTGAATAGAAACAATATGCAGGGTTACGGGGAAAAGGCAGGAGAATGGCACTAAATCATAATGCTCATTTGGAGAGCTGGTGCAGACACGATGGGCCAAATAGCCTCCTTCTATACCATAACAATTCTGTGATTCTGTGAGTTGGTAAAATAGGAACTCTGTGGGCTGGATTTCGTGGCCAATGGCAAAACAAGGGCACTCACTGCTGACTTCAAGAAAAGCTCCTCACAAAGATCTGGTGATTTCTCTAGCATTGATTTCCCCTTTCCTGATGGGAGTTTAAATCTGGTGCCAAGTCAAGGGAATCTCCAGGCATCACCATTAATGATGTCAGCAAGCAGAGTAACCAGTCAATCATAATGAAGTATTCTCGTAGGGCAGAAATTTCTGCTTGGCATGCTGGAGGCAGGCCCAGCATGTCAGCGCGTAAAATAACGCGCGGTGACGGGCGAGCGTCCTGACATCACCGGGTGCCATTGCGATATTTAGCTGGGCGGGCGTGCAATGAAGCCTGCCATTAATTAACAGGCTAGTTAAGGCCCTTAATTCATCAATCGACGGTGATTTTCAGGTGCCCGTGCATTATTCGGGTCGGCGCATGGGTACAACGGGCAGGCGGGTAAGAGACTTTTTAGTGAACCTCATCCACGGGCGGGATAAGAGGGCTCAGTGGGGTCGTGAATCTGGTCTGTGAAATATTTATTGCAGAAAGTTTTCTAAATTTGCCTGTGTGATCTGCAGCAGTTCAGAACTAGTTCCAGCAGCTTTCTGTGTACTTTGAACCTTCAGGTCAGCACTCTTCAGTCAGTAATCTTTATCAGGCCTACAGCTTTCTGGAGGCCTCCCCTTAGCCTGGGTATGGGTTCTGACATGTCCATTGGAGGCAGCTCCTCTGAGGAGGAAGGGAGGGCTAGATTAAGGAGGAGGCCAGGAGTGCACATTCAGCCTCCAGAGGAGCCACCTTTGGAAGTACAGGTGCATGTACAAGGGACACAGGGCCAAGAGGTTGTCCAAGGTGGAAGGGGCCGCAGAAGACGCCACTATCCTGCTGCCAGTGTATATAGTTGGCAAAGCAGCTACCTCAATATGACTGAGGTGCTGTACCGAAGGAGGCTCCGACTGTCAAGGGAGACAGTCAACTACATCTGTCAGATGATTGGCCCCGAGATCTCTCCTAACTGTGTGGGTGGACACCCCATGCCAGTGGCTCTGAAGGTCACAGTTACCCTCAACTTCTATGCCTCTGGCTCCTTCCAGGGCTCGGTGGGTGATCTTTGTGGTGTCTCCCAATCAGCTGTCCACATTTGTGTCAAGCAGATGCTCTGTTCAGGCGTGCATTGACCTTCATCCACTTCCATTGGGACCAGGCAAGTCAGGCACAGCGAGCCAGAGACTTTGCGGCCATTGCTGGCTTCCCCCGCGTCCAGGGTGCAATAGACTGTACGCATGTGGCCATCAAGGCACCAGCAGGTGAGCCGGGTGCCTTCGTCAACAGGGCGGGCTTCCACTCCATGAACGTACAGATAGTGTGTGACCACAGGATGCAGATTCTACAAGTCTGCGCAAGGTACCCAGGCAGTTCCCACAACGTCTACATCCTCAGACACTCCCAGGTGCCGGGGCTCTTCAGTGTTCCGGCTCGGCTTGATGGCTGACTGCTGGGTGACAAGGGCTACCCCCTCAGTAGGTGGTTAATGACGCCTCTCCACCATCCAATATCAGAAGCTGAGCAGTGGTACAATAGGAGCCACACCTCCACAAGGGCTGTGGTGGAGAGAGCCATCGGTCTTCTCAAGGTGTGCTTCTGACGCCTGGACCGCTCAGGGGGCGCACTCCAATACCCGCTAGATCATGTGTTGGTGATAGTGGTAGCATGCTGCATTCTCCACAATCTTCCGCTGGAAAGGGGGGACGCAGTGGATGATGAAGATGTCGACGCAGTGGCGGGGGCTGCTCACGATGAGTCCAACAGTGAGTCCGAGGATGAGGAAGCACAGGGCAATGATGAGGGGCGAAACACTGACCCAGCACTACACCAAGCAGGCAGGGTTCACCTGGGAGGCTTTAATCCAACGAACCTTCAGCTAGCTCCACACAAATGGATCAGCAGGACCAGCCTTGCCAGGCGCTTCCATACTCGGCACCTTAGTGTTAAATCTGCCAGGTTATCAGCTGCAACTAAGGGCTTTGTACATAAACTTGAATGTCCAAGCAAACACTCATGACATTTATCTTAAACATACAAATGCAGAACAAAGGAGCCACCCTCAGCCATAGTCACACATCTGGTTTTTATTTTAACCATCAGAAGTTCTCTCAAATCCAAAACAAAACGTTAATCAAACAGAAATAAATCCTGAGGACCTAATCTCGAGCCAACACAAAAGCACCAGAGAGATACCCGTGGTGTGCCTAAGGTGCCTTATGCTTTCGTTTATGGGTGCTATGTCTTGGTGCCGCCCCATCGCTCGGAGTGGTATCTGAGCCAGCCTGCTGACTCTGCTGTCCTGTTGGCCTTGATGACCTTGGCAGTCGTCCTCTGGCCCGTGGAGCCTGTGCTGGTCCCGCCTGGGAGGGAGTGGCCAGTTCCACAGCTGGCATCTCCCCAGTCGTTGCAGCCTCACCGGGTAAAGCGGTCACTGGGAGAAAGGCGGAGGAGCTGGTGCCCCTTCCAGAGCGCAACAAGTCGTTGAAGCGCTTACGACACACTGGATCCAGGTGCACCGCACCACATCGCGGGAGCTCACCACCTCCGCCACCTCCTCCCAGGCACTTTTGGTAGTGTGGGGGGGGGGGGCTCCTCCTCCCATCCTGGGGGACCAACACCTCCCGCCGTCCTGCCACCCCCTCGAGGAGGGGAGTAAGGCAGTCAGCTGAAAAGCGAGGGGCGCATTGGCCCCTGCTGGCCTACCCTGCAGCCTGCCCTGCTCCTCTGGCCTTCCCTCCAGCCTGGCCTGCTCAGCTGACCCCCTGCGGTGTGACCTGGAAGTGGCCATTGTGAGCAGCCTGCAGGAGGCTGCCAGGTCTTCCTGTAAACAGACTGCCAAGTCGCTATTGGACCTGACGGTCTGTGCACGCCCGCTGCAGCCCGCACACTCCCGCTATTCACGGGAATCGGGAAATACGCTGGGCAGGCCTTAATTGATGCATGCGCAAAATGGTGGCATGGGCCCGGGCTCCGCCCGCCCGACAGGCAGAAAATTCTGCCCATCGAGAACAAACCAGTAAGTTAGAAGCACTGAATGCCTTCATTTTTAATTTAAATGTTTCAGATAGTGAAATCAGTGATTATGATTTAATTAAGATCAAGCTAAAATGCCATAAACAACTTTAAAGAAAATATTTTTAAAATATGTGTTATTTTTATATCTTAATGGAGAAATTTGCTATTCCACAAAGATAAAATTAGCTCTTCAGAGCCAATGAGGGTGTTTAACAGTAATGTTGAAGTTATTATTCCGTTAAAAACCCAGTTGCATCTCAGTTAACAGGCTGTAACTATTTCAAGGTGTTCACAATGAGATTAACAGTACAAGAAAGAAAAGAAAACTTTGAATTCATGTGGGTTTTTTTTAACTATCACTGGATGTGTCAAATCACGACCAATGAAGTGCTTTTGAAATAAAAACAGAAAATTCTGGAATAACTCAGCAGGTCTGACAGCATCTGTGGAGAGAAACAGACTTAACTTTGCAAGTCCATATGACTCTTCTTCAGAGCCAAAGTCAGCCAATGTTGTGCACAGTAAACTCCCACAAATGGCAATGTGATAATGACCAGATTATCTGTTCTTTTGTAATGTTCATTAAGGGATAAATGTTGAGCAGGACTGTGGCGATAACTTCCCTACTCTTCTATGAAATAATGCCATGGGATCTTTTACACCCACCTGAGCAGGCAGGTGGAGCCATCTGAAAGATGGCAACTCCAACAGTGCAGCACTCACTCACTACCTTACTGAAGTGTTACCCTTGATTTTTGTGCTCAAGTCTCTGTAGTGGGACTTGAACCCAGAACCTCCTGAGTTAGAGGCAAGAGTGCTATACCAATTGAGCCATGGCTGATACCCTAACTTGAGATATGAATGATGGATTTAAACTTGATATGTGAACTCCAATGCTTCATTGTTTGCACCTAAGTGAGCCCCAATGATAAAAAGCTTGGGTACTCGTATGCAAAAGTATTGCAAACTTCTAGGCAAAGCTGCTACCTACAGTAAGCATCTTCCACCCGATGCACACGCTCAAACCAGTTCGGCAGGTCTGAAGAAGTCTTCATAGTCCTACATAGGTTATCTGCAAGGTTTTATTGACTCTTAGAACTATTTACAAACATATAGTAAAGGGCACAAGCTAGGAGTTGTCTCCATGCTTGTGGGCGCACACAGCTCTGTCCAATACTAGGCTGACCCTTAGTACGGGTCATGTGCTGTCTTACATCCCTGTTTGGGCAGTACTGTATTCAGTCCTACAGTAACCCTATATGTGTCAGACCCTTATACAGTTTGGGTTGTCCAGGCTTTGCTGCCATAGAGCAATGTGCTGAGGGTTTAGAGATAAGCATCCTGGTACTGCATGTCATTTTGTTGTTTCTCCATTCCCATTTTGTTATTTGGCCAAAGTTGGTGGCTGCCTTTCCAGTGTGTGTGCTGAGCGCTTCATCAAGAGACAGGTTGTCTGTCACCGTAGATCCAAGCTGGATTTTCTGACTACTTCCAGCGGTGCGTTGTTGAATCTGATCACAGAATGGGGTGAAACAGGGCTGGGTCTTGGCATCTTTTTCTCTACCCTACTAACCTATGCTTTCCCTGCCGACATGGAAGGAGTGCACCTCCACACATTTTCAGACGGGAAACTCCTCAACCTGGCAAAACTGGAAACCAAGGCAAAAGTGTGGTATGTCCTGATCAGAGAACTTCTGTATGGTGATGATGCCTCACTAGTTGCCCCGACCGAAGACCAGCTTCAAAGGCTCATGGATCGTCTGCCCCCTGCTTGTGTCATGTCCTGTCCCCTGCTTGTGTCATGTCCTGTCCCCTGCTTGTGTCATGTTCTTCCTCCATATCGGTGTCAAGAAAACTGCAGTTATGGGACAGGATTTTGTGTCTCCACCCGTGAGCGTATTGGTAGTGCTAATATTTTCGTACATTTTGTACTGGTGTATTGCCATTCACTGATCAATGTGACAAAACATGTTGTTCTTCCACATCTTTGATAAAAGATGTGAGCTTGAGACCCAATCCAAACATAGGTCCAAATGAAGCCTTATAATATATACAATATGCGCTCCATTGGAATTGTTTCCCACTTTCAACTCATTTCAGCTTACCATTGCAGGAGGATTTGCCTTTAGTCAGGTAATTATCATACACTCAACATTGTGAGCATCATTTAACATGGAAAGACTCATTTTTCTGTTTGGAGTTAGGTGATATTTGTGTCCAATAGAAAGGGCTATGCAGTGGATATTATTCTAAAAGAAGTTTAGATTTTTGGACATACAGAAAGTATCATGCTCCACTTTTGCACATTTCCAGTAGCAGCCACCAGTTTTAAAACACATACTCGCTTACTACTGAGTGGTGGCATGAATATTAACTTATCAGAATTATTTTTATATTCAGATATTTCACAGAGCCTTACTTTTCTCGTTGAAAAACATTTGACAGGCAGACTACCAAATAAGCAATGTAAAACAGCACACCTCAGCATCAAATGGAATTTTCCGGTCCAAGCAAAGATTCATCAGAAACTCAGTCTGGATTTAAGTTTCATCAAAAGCCAAAGGTTCATCATCAAGCCAAACAACTGAGGGGATACGGAATAGACATGTTGCACACTTGTGTTCAGAGAAAACATTGTGGAACTAATATTATTGTTGGTGCACTAACGCATGGGGAAGAATTTTGTTCACATAATGCTATTAGAAGCAGCATTCCTCCCCCTTCAGCTACCAAGCTCTAAGAAGGCATTGGTGACCATGGACTTCCATTGGATTGGTCCACGATTATGCTTGGCAAAATACTGCAGCAGTTTACCCTTGCCTTCTGCAGCATGGCTGACTAGGAGACTCCCCTGCTCTTTTCCACCTGCTATCAGGCATGTTTGAAGGATTTGCAGGCTGATAGTCAACCTCTTTAGTCATGTTGTGAACACACCTTCCATAGTCATCAGGTCCTGAAGTGGGACTTAAACCCAGAGCTTCAGGCCCAGAGGTAGGGATGCTACCACTACACCAAAAGACCTCTCTATTAGACAAATCATTCCACAAACAAATTCCTCCACTGTGGTTTTGAGAACTAACATAATGGCCCAGATCTTCCGGTCTCCAGGCCGTCAGAGACTGGACGGTACCCGTAAGATGCGCTTTGGAGCTCTGCTTGGAAGTCCCAATGCACTGGCTCCGTGGGAATTGTCTCATCAGAGTCAGAAATAGGGGTTCCAACCCTGATCGAAAGATTTGAGCCAATAATTTTCCAAATTCTCTGAAGGCCGACTTTCTTTATCAGGTGCAATGAAGGCCCAGATGTAGTGAATGCTCCCTTTACATTGAATGGTTTCTTAAATTATCTCCCATGCTAGCTTTTCAAAAAAAAAAACTACTTTTGTCAGATACAAACTGAAGTAGTAACTGTTCCCATTGTAAAGATAAGATTTAAGATAAATTGGAACAAATAGCATGGCACAGGGAACCTATCCCTTTCTTGAAATGAACAAAATGATAGCTTCTCAAAAACTGCATGGAAAAGGATCCAATTTATCTCAGTGAAAAAGAGGCTTATACTATATTCTCATTTAGTAGGTAAAATGTAATTGGAAACTGATTTGGGTCTGCAGCTTTCGTCTGAGTGGAATAAGGTAGGCTGCAAGATTCTGATTCATAGCGCCACAGGGGCCGGTACTGTGGAAGACCTGAATCTCAAAATTATCAGCCAGACCACGTCGGGCCACTTCTGATGTGGCCCACACGCTTGGGGCAGAATTTTTCGCTGAGTGGACGGGCGCGTGCCCAACCTGCTCGAGCGTCAAATAGCGCGTGATGACGTCGGGCAACGTCCCGACATCATCACGCACTCGCCGCGATATTTCGGGCGGCAGGGCTAAACTCGTAGGCACGGCCGCCAACAATTAAGAGGGCAATTAAGCCCATTAACAGCGCAACTAACAGAGATTTTTCGTTGCCCATCCAACGTTACGGTTGGCGGGCGGGTGAATCGGCCAGGCGGCCTTTGCATTTTTCATCCAAGGGCGGGATGAGGTTTCCGCTATGAAATGTAAAAAAATGTATGGACTGAATTTTCGTCATGTATACATTTGGGTGTCTGATTCTGATGGGTGGACACCTTTGTCCGGATTTTAAAATCTTTATTTATTGCTTTGAAATTCTTCAGCTTCCTGAGGTAGCTCCCTGCCTTCAGGAAGCTTTCATTCAGTGCTCCCCCCCGCGCCCGCGCTGGCGTCAGCTCCCACCCTCCTCCTGCCCCCACCCCTGTCAGTGAGGGCATTACAATGCGTTTGGGTGATGTGTCTGCCTTACTGCCTTAGCTAAACATCTGGAGTTATGTTGAAGCTGCTAGAGATGGCTGTGAGGGTGGCAGCATTGGTAAGTGTGTGAGGGTGAGGTGGAGTATCTGAATGTTGGGCATGAGTCATAATTGCTGATGGGTGAGTGATGGGACAGTTGTACTTTGAGCAGCGTGTGATGGGTAGATGTCATGTGACCAACCGTATGCGGTCATTGAACTTTTTACGGCACTGCAGCCATGTTCTCCAGACCAGACTCTGGAAATTGACCTCCCTGACCACTTTGCCCCATCACCTTCAAAGGGTATGCCTTGAGGGTCTCCTCACCCTGTGGAAACATCACCTCTCTCCACCTCTGTCACTTAGGCCTCCACTGCTGCATACGAGAATATGGAAGCCCCCTGGCCTGTTACTCTGTTACCAGACTGCTCCCTTGCATCTAGGCTTTTTTGAGACTGTTCCACTAGTTGCCAGACCCCTTTAAGAGGTAAAGCTTGTCTTTAAGAAGTGCAGGTTAGCTACATGTCATGTTAGCCATGCATGCTGTTGGACCCCCTGTTAAGCAGGCAACTGGTCAGCAGCATATTTCATGCTTGGTAATTGCCTCAGTGAAACCATGAGCAGGGTAATCGCACTCCTCAATCCCCATGACTGAAAACTGCCATATTGAATTTTTCCCCCATAATGTCCATCAACGTCTCCAAAATAATCTCAGCATTGAGTCTTTACCTGTTTACTTGTGCTGTGAAAGAAATTCAAGCCTTCGCCCCAACACCTGTCCAATTCAATATAAGAATGTGACAGTTTATAATATATTGGTGAATAAAAAGTTTTATTATCCTTACAAAGCTTGATAGATAGTCTGAATGTTTTATGCATATTTTTCCTTTCACAATTCTGAATTGATGGCAATATAATTGAGTTCTTTGCCTAATTGCAAAGCTAATAAGTACTGCAAACGCCCTCTTTGGGAAAATGCCGGTGACCCTCTTCCTCCTTTGAGAGAGAGGTACCAAGTTCAGAAATTACTTGTTCAATTAACAATTCGTTGCCATTGTTTCAGTCACCAGATGCAAATGACGATTGCTGTTATCTGATAAATGAAATACCTGGAACACACTCTTTATACATTTAAACCTCAGAAGACATTCTTGGCTTTATTGTCTATTAGGCGTGATCCATAGTTCCTTTTTACACTTGTCATTGGCAGCAAATCATTTCTACTTTGCTGCAGCTGAAAAAAGTTCCATTGCCAATTATCAGTCTTCTTTCTACGATCAAACAATACAAATCCTCTAGCAAGGTTGGAGCTTTCTTTAATGTTTATCAAGAATGTTTGTCGCTTAAGTGTGCAAAGTTCCCTGGCTGTCAGTTACTGAGGGCTTTTTGACAATAGATCTATCTTAATCAGGTTGACACTGGTTGATCTTCATTGTGGCTGTCAGTTTATGCAAGCTTTTAAATTTAAAAATGATGTTGAGTGCTGTGGAGTTACTAATTCCCGTGACACCTATATTCACTGTGGTCTCATCCATCTTTTGGATGAGGTGTTAACCTGAGACCCCGAATGTCACCTGAGGTGGCAGTGAAATATCCCGGGGCACTATTTTGAAGAGGAACAGGGGAGCTCCCCCGTGTGTCCTAACCAACATTCATCCCTCAAACTATGATCATTAAAACGGTTAATCTGGCTATTTATCCAATGGTTGTTTGTGGGACTTTATTCTGAGCATATTGGCTGCTGCATTTCTTACATGACAGCAGTGACTACACTTCAGAATAACTCATTGATTGTGCAGCACTTTGGGATATCCTTTTTTAATCAATTTACAGAATGTTGGCGTCGTGGGCTCTGTGAGCATTTATTGCCCATCCCTAATTGCCCTTGAGAAGGTGGTGATGAGCTGCCTTATTGAACCGCTGCAGTCCATATAGTGTAGGTACAAGTGTTGTTAGGTAGGGAGTGCCAGAATTTTAACCCAGCAACAGTGAAGGAACGGCAATATATTTCCAATTCAGGATGGTGAGTGTCTTGGAGGGGAATTTCCAGGTGGTGGTGTTCCCATGTATCTGCTGCCCTTGTCCTTCTAGATGGTAGCGGTTGTGGGTTTGGAAGGTGCTGTCTCAGGAGCCTTGGTGAGTTTCTGCAGTGCATCTTATACACACTCCTGAAGTTATGTTAGGTGCTATATAAATGCAAGTCTTTTTTTTCATGACTTTAAAAAATGTAAAGCCTCCTCCAGGCTTGCTACAAGCACTGGTGCAAACAATTTTTAGGCTTGATAGTGTTCCTGGTTAAAATGTGAAAGACTAGTCTAAGTGCAGAGAGAATTCAAATCCAACTTGGCAATAGACCATTCTTCCACTTGCTGAAATTGGCTCAGCATACTGGGGTTGATTTCCACTCTGTGCCAGATAATATTGAACTAGTTAGGTGACCACAGGAACCCAGGTCTTGGCCAGCGCTCAAGCAATTGCAACATCTCCACTTGTAGCACCCGAAACAATCCACTGTAAAAGAGTTGTTGATTCAGACAGATTGTGACACTAAGCCCAGGCTTTGGAGTGGGCTTGTCTTAGCAGCATTCTTTCCATAAGCAAAATATCAAAGCATCAGTCTAATCACCCTCTATTGGGTTTCTTCAAGGAATCATTCAGGGTTATTATTTTACTGTTAATGGTCCGGATCAATATATGGCTAGCTCTGTATCTAATGGATCCTGCAGTTTCACTGCCAGCTGTGGCAAGGCACGTGGCCTACAGAATCCTGACCCTCATACCGTTGAAATTAGTGGCCAAAACCTGGGCAAAACCTGCTTCCAAGGGCAGTGCATAGACAGCAGTGGAATACTAGGCACTTGGGATATAACCACACATGATTCTTTATGGCCGAAAATTTCAGGCTTTTTGCTTGACTAGCAAAATAAAGGAATCAGCTTGTTTTTGGTGACCAAGTAGAAGCAATTCCACAAACCCTTAAGAGCTCCCCATCAATAGTAATATTGGTAAATTTAACAAAAATTGTGTGATGATAGTCTTTTACCTTTCATGCTCCAAGACTCAAAAATAAAAGTGGAATTTCCAATCAATTGGCACTGGTCTTTTTAAAGCAACAATTTCCCCCCTTGTATCTTAACTATAATTTCTAATCTGTGGCTATATCACTAACTAATGAAAGCTGCAAATAACCCAGCTAATGACCCCAGCTAAACACAAATAACTTGGCTAACATCTATAAGCAGTGTTATAGTGGTACACTGTTATGTAGTAGTGATCTGCCCAAAGACAGTTCCTCTGCTCAGTACTCCCTGCTTCGCAGTCTTACACATTCCTCTTCAGTTGTTTGCAGGAAACTCCCATTTTCAATTCCAATGAGCAATACGACTAAGGAAAAGAATACATGAGGTGGTTTCCCAAAGCCTTCCGTGTGTGTGTGCTTAAAGGAAACACAAAGTCCTCTTCCCGAAGGACCTTCTGCCTGGAAGCAGCTGTTGTCCCTCGAGATTCTAGCTCTGCTGCCCACACCACCAAAAATTCACTGGTTCTGCCATTGACCATGACTCACAACCCTGAGTATGGGACCCTTTTACCCTGTGTCTGTTATAAGAATTTAGAAAATGTGAGAAATTAAACAATGATCCAGCTTCCATGAAAGCATAGTTCAACTGTTGGTGGATGATGATGATCCAGAACTTTGGGGCTAATCATGCCACCACCTCACCTTGAGGAGGAGTAACTGCAATGAGGTTGTGGCCATAGCACACTGAAACTACAAATAAGCAATAATGGAGGACACCCTCTGTTGATGGATAATGGGAATGGGTGATAATCAGGTGTTTTAGAAAATGCTTCAAGATATACCATTTACATAAATAGTGGATTACTGTTTAGTTATAACCAGTAATTTGAGAATGAAGGCAACAATTACCTTTAAAAAGTTAATTGTGACGAGCACTTTGTACAGTAAAAAGAACCAAGAGGTGTTAGTTTTCTTCCATCAGCTTGGTGTCTGGCATGCATGGCAACCCACCGGCATGCTTAGGCATTTACAAAATTAGTTTCCACTTGGATAGCATTTCTCTTTGATTGACATACAGGGCGGAAGGTGGGGAGGGCCAAAGAATTAGGAGAAAAGGCAGGGGCTGGAGTGCCCATCACCTTCCTTACTTCCCACAATTAAGTCAAGGACGGGGAAGGTCAAGGGCGGCCTTTCCACCCAATGGTCTATTGAGGCCCTTAAGTGGCCACTTAAAGGCCTCATCCTGTTGCTGCTGCTTTCTAGCATTCAGCAAAAGCTGGCAGCCGCTTTCTGGGCTCGGTAGAGAGCCCGGCCTGATAGTGCACCCTGCAGCCCATGGAGGGGTCCTTGGCTATAAGGGCTGCCACTGCTGAAAGACCCTTCCTTTCCCTCATAACCAAACCCTCCACCCCAGTCAGGCAGGCAACGCCGAGCACTACAAACTCACCTCAATACTGGGACCTCCTTCCATCTTCTTAGGCCTGGGCCTGCTGCATTCCCAGCAGCAGCCATGGCACCGCTGGGTCTGAACAGCTGCTGGCCCTCTGATTGGCCAATGGCTCTAGGTGGTGAGATCTCCGCCCTTAAAGAAGCAGGAGCCCCAACAGCAGGCAGTTAATTGTCTGCTTGCCATTGAATTCCATTAGGATCCTGGAAATGGCTGCAGCAGGTTTGCCTCCATTTTTCTAGTTGGCAGATGGTGTTTCTGCTACATCCATTAAATTCAACCCATGGTGTGCACACATTGTCCATAGGAGTGAGCATTTCATTAATCTAAGCCAAGAGATCGAGGATTCGAGTCACCCGTATATGTGCTGGTATACTTCTGAAACCTAATCAGCAAAAACTTTAAAAGTACAGAGCATTGCAAACTTATACTATTTGTCGGATTATCAGGGACACGCAGAAAGATTGCCAACCCTGTGATCAATCCACCATTCCATATTCCATTAATAAGTCAGGTTGGCAGTTCAGTCATCAACAATGCCCTGCAGCACTGAAAAGCTGCCTACCTTAATGCATCAGTCGACTGTGGAGGGTTATTGGCTTCTATTTTCCATACCTAGATGTGTTGGCATCTCAACCCCAAAGAAGATGGCCAATGGACAATACACTAAACATGAATATAATTACAGGAATAACTGAAGCCACAAGTTGCACAACAGCTGCATGGATATAACAACTTACTCTCATGCTTGTGCTGAAGGAATAAAAATAATTTTGTATAAGTTCGGTTATCCTTAACCCCATCACGTGAACTTTATTCTGCAGCCTAACCTTGGAGCCACCTTCTACATGTTTTTCCATACATTCTGTCATCTGCAGATAACACTGTGGAGTGCTGCCAGGAGGATATGATGCTGCAAAAGACATAAAGGCATTTTTAAAAATATATTCTGAAAACCCTGACTCCATTGATCTCCTGGCTTGAAAGAAATTCTCTAGTTAGTCAAGAATAGAAGCACGATTGATGATAGGGGCAGAGATAAGTCAGATTTTTCTATAAATGCATGTAATGGACAGAAATGATAGACTGAGTATGTGAAAATTCCGAATTCCTGCCCCTAGTGTGTGCCATTAGTAAAGGAATGGAAAATTTACCCTTTGTGTACCAATGAGTTTGCTAATATGTACTATCTTTAATAAACGTACACTTAGAAGAACAAGGGCAGCAAGTGCATGGGAACACAATCACCTCCCAAGTTCCCTCCAAGTCACACATCATCCTCAACAGGGGATATACTACCATTCATTCATTACCTAGCAGCATTGTGAGACTACCGTGACCAGGTCTGCAGTGATTCAAGAGGAATGCCCTCCACCATCTTCTCATGAGCAGCCAGGAATGGCCAATAAATGCTAGCTTGGCCAGTGAAGCTCACATTCCAAGAATTTGAGAAAAGACTAGTGACTAATGTCTTGCATGTGTTCACAATCACCCCATGCTGTTAAGTTTTACAATGTCAGGCTGTTGCTTGACTAGTCTCCAGGTCAGTTCTCCCAGCTTAGGCACCAGTTTCCAGACATTACTGAGGAGAGTTTTGCAGGTTTGACTGAGTGTGCCTCCTGTTGAGTCCTGATTTGATGCCTAGGTCATAGCTGAATGGTCTGTTTTTTCTCTAGCAATTTTCTGCAACAGTGGCTTGCTAGGCCACATCAGAGGGCAATTAAAAGTCAACCACATTGAGGTGTGACTGGAGTCACATATAGAGGCCAGGTCAGATGGTAGCAGGTTTCCTTGCCTACCAGTTTGGTAATGACAATCTGACAGCTTCATGAGCTGAATTTTCCCAACATAGAATATTTTTGGAAGCCGGGTCCACTTTCAGGTCCATAACCCAGTCACGAAAGCAGCACAACTTCTGGCTCAATTTTCAGAAAGGCAGCCCATTAACAGGTGGCCTCTGGGATTACTGTCCAGTTTGGGGTAACAGGTGGGCTGTGGGGGGGGTGGAATTGATTGAGCGTTGGCCAGCAGCCTTCATTGTGTCTGCAGTGAGAGTGCTGATGAGGGGAATGCAGCAGGAGAGTAAGGGGGTATGAAATGGAACTGTACTTGATGGGAGCAACAGTCAGTATCTGTGACATTGGTCTCCAGGAGCTAACCATGCACTGGGATAGCCTGTATGAAAGCAGTAGCAAGAAGCTTGGTGTCCAAAGATAGATAGAGATATTGACGAGTTGGTGAAAAATTGAAACGTGTCTCCAATTGGGAAATGATCCAACGGAGGTTCCTTTCATTCCATGGTCAAACAAAGGAAAACCATGGGAACAAGCACATGTTGATTTCATTGAAGTGGAAGGGAAAGAGTAACTTGTTTTGGTCAATAGCTATAGCAAATGGATAAATGTTGAGTCTATGCCCAATGCCACAAATGCAAAGCTGTTTGAGAAGTTGGTTTGCAATTTATGGGTTGCCAGAGGTGTTGGTGTCAGATAATGGTCTGCAGTTTGCATCAGAAGAGTTTGAAATATTTTTGAGTAAGAACAGAGTCAAACACACCTTAATTCCGCATAACACCCAGCACCAAATGGTGCTGCAGAAAGAAGTGTGCAGATTGCAAGTAGGTCTTTGCTGAAGTATATGTTGGGTGACAAGCTAGGCTGTAATTTTCATTCTCCTCGTTGACACAGACTAGATAATTTTCTGTTCCCACAGTCCAAAACAGGTTGCTCACCTTACAAGTTAGTGTTTAAACACACTTCTCGGAAGAGATTTAGTTTGCTTAAACCTGACGTCAATAGCAAAGTAAGAGAAAAGCCAGACAAAGTGAAGATGAGGCATGATGCACGAGGCATGAAAAGGATGGGATTTTACTGTCCTGAGTGGGTTTGAAGGCGGTGGGGGGCTCGTGCCCTGCCCACCACCTACCTGCCCACCCCCAACCTGTCTCCCATTTAACATGAGGCAATTGAGGCATCGGGTGGCCCATCCACCCTTGGGCCAATTAATGACCAATAATGAAGAGTTAATTGTCTCATCTTGCAGCCGCTATTTTTCCACAGCAGGGGAGGCCCACAACAAACTGGTAGCCTGGCAGCTTTAGCTGCACAAGTTGGTGTTGGGAAAAGCGGGGATGCCTCCTTTGGGGATCCCCTGTGCCCATTGGAGGCACACCCACAAAGTCATACCCCCTTTAGCCCTCCCCCACCCAGCCTTTTAAACCCAGACCCCCAACCTCCTCACTCCTGCCAGCCAGGCCTTGCCAATACCTTCAGCCCCACCTCCGTAACCTGTTTCTTTGGCTTCTGGCTGTAGTCCCAGCTGTGACCACCACTCAAGCCTGGCACTGATGGAACAACAGAGTAGTCAGCCATCCAATTTGCTGGCAGCTCTCCAAGGTGAGGCTTCTTCCCCAGTTGGGAAAGGAAGTCTCAGCCTTAGCCAGTTAATGCTCCACCAAACATTAAATGGCTCCGGGCATCTGGTCACTGTGGGGATGCATTCGGGTGGTGGGCGGGAAAACTCACCATCTGAAAAATCCTGCCCCAGAGAGTTCAGTGCTGGTCACAAGGTTATGGTGAAAATTCACCAAGATGATAAGAGGAAGTATGTGATTGGAGTTGTTGGGAAGAGAATAGGTGCATTTGCATATCTAGTGAAGATTGGAGAGCGACCCTATCAATGTCATATAGATTGTTCACTTGAAGGAGGAAATCTGAGAAAGGGAGAACATGAGAAACCACCTATAATCCAAATTCCTCCTAGAATCCCAAGCGAAAGTCAGAAAGTGAAAGTCACAAAGAAACTGAAAGTTTGACGGTATCACCGAATCCACCAGTAGAGCAATGTGAGTTGGGGGTCTTTGATTAAGACAAATCAATCCATGTTACAATCCCAACCATTAAGTGGAGTTGGTAGTCAAAGTCAAAATTCAGATTTGACACAGGAATGTTGAGACAGCAGAGTCAAGCTAATGGAAATGGGAGGAGATACCCAGACAGAAAGAGAAAGAAGCCGGCTAGGGTAATTGAAAGTGTGTATTAAGGAAGAAAAAATAAGTTATTATTTCACAAGTAGAAACAAAAATAATTATATTTTTGTTAAATGCTTATTGGTGTTCAGGAAATTTTTTTAACATGTAAATTACGCTGGTAATTTTGGATATATATGTTTTGGCTGTGATTACAGGAAAAAAACAAATATGCAGCCCAAATCTCAAATTCCAGTTATTGTTACATATGAATATTTGAATTAGGAGCAGCAGGCCACTCAGCCCCTCGAGCCTGCTCCGCCATTCAATAAGACATTGACTGATCTGAATGGAACCTCAACCCCACATTCTTGCCTACCCTCAATAACCTTTCACCCCCTTGTTAATCAAGAATCTCTCTGGGCTGAATTTTGCGGGGGGCGGGGCCTGCTCGCCGATAGCGAAATGATGTGTGATGACGGGTGAAACCCCCAACATCGTCCCGCCCCATTTAAATTTTCAGGAAGGCGGGGCGCAGCAAAATCAGCTGCGGGGCCGCCGACCTGTCAATGGCCAATTGAGGCCATTGACAGGATCATTAAAACAATTAAAGGACCTGCCCATCCAACTTTAAGGTTGGCGGGCAGGCCAGGCGCCCCAGTGGCACCTAGAAAAAACATGAAACCTCATCCACCGGCGGGATGAAGTTTCATGTAGGGATTTAAAAAGTTGAATAAAGTTTCAATGAAATTTGTTAACATGTCCCATCTCGTGTGACATTATCACATGAGGGGAACATGTTAAGGAATTTTATTTCTCTATTTTTAATGTTTATACAGCTGTCAGTGATCACCCTGATGCAGCACTTACTCTCAGGGAGATGTGCGCTCTTTTGTGTGCATGCGTGAAAGAGCGTACTCTCGCATTTGTGGAATTCCCCCCTGCCCGTACAGGAAGCGCATAGCGCTTCCCGCCGGACGTCACGCTGGGCGGGCCTTAATTGGCCCGCCCACTTAAAATGGTGGCGGGGCCCGCTTCTCCGGCGGGGATCGGCTCCCCACCCGCCGGAGATTGGGTCGGGCCCGCCCGCCCTCCAGGCAGAAAATTCTGCCCTCTAGCTCTGCCTTAAAAGTACTCAAAGGCCAGGACTTTTCCATCGGCGAGTTGGGGGCGGGGCCTGCTCGCCGACGCGAAAATGACGCGGGATGACGTTGGGAGGAACCCCTGACGTCATCCTGCCGCATTTAAATATTCAGGAAGGCGGGTGGACAGCAAAATCAGCTGTCTGCCCACTGACCTGTCAGTGGCCAATTGAGGCCATTGACATGATAATTAAGCCAATTAAAGGACCTGCCTGTCCAACCTTAAGGTTGGTGGGCAGGCCAGGAGCCCCAGCGGGCTTCTGAAAAAACATGAAACCTCATCCACTGGCGGGATGAGGTTTCATGTCTGTTTTAGAAAACTTTAATGATCTTTATGTGATATTTATTAACATGTCCCATCTCGTGTGACATTGTCACATGAGGGGGACATGTTAATAATTTTTTCTATTTTTCTATTTTTTAAGTTTATAAAACTTTCAACGCTCTCCCTGAGACAGCATTTAGTCTGAGGGGGCTGTGCACTCTTTCATGCGCATGCGCAAAAGAGCACACTTTGACAGTTGGGGAATCCCTTCCCCCCCCAACAAAGTGCATAGGGCTTCCCATCGGATGGCCCGCTGGGCAGGCCTTAATTGGCCCGCCCACTCAAAATGGCGGCGGGGCCCATTTTGGCGGTGGCGATTGGCTGTCCGCCCACCACCGAGCCGGTGGAGCCCGCCCGCCCATCAAGGGCAAAATTCTGCCCAAAGGCTCTGCTTCCACCGCCTTTTGAGGAAGAGAGTCCCAAAGACTCACAACCCTCAAAAACAATTCTCCTCATCTGTCATAAATGAGTGACCCCTTATTTTTAAACAGTGACACCTCGTTCTAGGTTCTCCCACAAGAGGCAACATCCTCTCCACATCCATCCTGTCAATACCCCTCAGGATCTTAAAGGATTCAATTAATCGCCTCTTACTCTAAACTCCAGTTGATACAAGCCTAACCTGTCCAACCTTTCCTCATAGGAAAATCTGCCCATTCCTGGTATTAGCCTAGTAAACATCCTCTGAACTACTTCACATTTAGACCTTCCTTTAAATAAGGAGACTTACACAATACTCCAGTTGTGGTCTCACCAATGCCCTGTACAACTGAAGCATAACCTTTTGTAATCAATTCCCTTCACAATAAGTGATAGCATTCAATTAGCTTTCTTAATTACCTGCTGTACCTCCATACTCACCTTTTGTGATTCATGCACCAGGACACCCAGATCCCTCTGAATCTCAGAGCTCCTCAATCTCTCACCATTTCAATAATGAGCTTTTTTATTCTTCCTGCCAAAATGAACAATTTCACATTTGCCCGCGTCATACTCCATTTGCCAGATCTTTGCCCACTCACTTAACCTATCCATGTCACTTTGTAGCCTCCTGACATCCTCTTCACAATTTACTTACTATCTATCTTTGTGTTGTCAGCAAATTTAGCATCAATTCCTTCGGTCCCTTCATCCAAGTCATTTATATAAACTGTAAAAAGTTGAGGCCCCAGCACTGATCCCTGTAGCACACCACTCATCACATCCTGCCAAACAGAAAAAGACCCATTTATGCCAACTCTGCTTCCTGTTATCTAGCCAAACTTCTACCCATGCCATTGTGTTACCCCCTACAACATGAGCTTTTATTTTCTGCAATAACCTTTGATGTGGCACCTTATCAAAATTTTTTTCTGGAAATCAAGTATAGTACATCCATTGGTTCCCCTTTATCCTCAGCACATGTGACTCATTCAAAGAAGTCCAATGAATTGGTTAAGCATGATTTCCCCTTTACAAAACCATGTTGACTCTGATCGAATTTTTCCAAGTGCCTTGCTGTAACATCTTTAATAACAACTTCTAACATTTTCCCTATGAAAGATGTTAGGCTAACTGGCCTATAGTCTCCTGCTTTCTGTCCACCTCCCTTTTTGAATAAAGGAGTTATATTTGCTATTTTCCAGTC